>NC_036852.1:1567668-1585490 GCF_002910315.2 Salvelinus sp. IW2-2015
TTTTTACTAGGATTAAATGTCAGGAATTGTGAAAAACTGAGTTTAAATGTATTTGGCTAAGGTGTATGTAAACTTCCGACTTCAACTGTATAACATTGGATGGTCAATTATCATGGTCAAGTTATATTGAAAAATGTGTTGTGAAGATGGGGAGGGGTATGTCTGTTCTGAAATTATGTTCTGCGTTTTAGACACAAAAATCAACTGCACTAGTTGTTCAGGCTCTGGTCTTGTCCCATCTTGATTACTGTCCGGTAATATGGTCAAGTGCAGCAAACAAAGACCAAGCAAAGTTGAAAATGGCTCAAAACAGAGCAGCACGCCTTGCCCTTAACTGCACATACAGAACTAGCATCAACGACATTCATGATAGTCTTTCCTGGTTGAGGGTTGATGAGAGATTAACTGCTTGTCTTTTTATTTTTATGAGAAGTATTACTGTAATGAAAATTCCAGATTGTCTGTATAATCAAATAACATTCAGCACAGACACCCATACATACCTCTCAAGACATGCCATCAGGGGTCTCTTCACATTCCCCAAGTCCAAAACGAATTCACGACAACACACATTATTATACAGAGGCATGATCCAATTACTCCAGCAAACAGCAAAATGACCTTAAAAAAGTGGATAAAACAACGTCTGATGGCAAACTAGCGACTGTGAAATGACACACACACAGACACACTCGAACACAATCTACACACACGTTATTTTTCAGTTGTACATCGTTTTATTCTACATTTGTGTGACTGTTCTTGTCTATCAGTGTATCAGTGCTTGGTTACTCGTCATGTTTTGTGTTTTGTGTGGACTCCAGGAAGAGTAGCTGCTGCTTCGTCAAAAGCTAATGGACATCTGAATAAACCAATAAACACTGTCAGTGTATTGATCTAGTTTAGAAATTACTAAAGCTGCTTTCAGGTGGTTGACACTGAGACATGGTCATCTGTTTTGTTTACAGCATGACTAAGTTCCCTTTACAACTCTCAAGAGGACAGTAATACCATGGCCGGGGTTAAGAAGCATCAGTTGTGTATTTAGGCTACACTTCACAGACAGGAGGATGAACTGGAGATCGATACAGATCTCTCAGTGCAGCTAATGGGGAGAGTTCACTCATTTCTTTCACTTTTGCTGTGCTCTTCATGCCATCTACTGGTAGCTTATAGATTCACTAAGGATATTGTAATAATATTTGTATTATAGTTATGATTAAACCGATCGAATCTGCGGTGGATCTTTGGCATTACGAACACATCATGGCCAGATTTGGGAAGAATATGGTGGACATCATGACGTTTTTTTAAACCAACTAAGATAATAACTAGGTCAGATGGACCATTCGTTACTCACTGGTAGACATTTGGCAGTGGGATGCTTTCCCCAAAATGACCCACTTTGCTTCCAAGTGTCTTAGATTTTCCTCTGAGAGCAGCCAGCTGTAATGTGATGGAAAACCAGGCGGTGAGTCATTCGCCCTCGACTTCAGTGAAAAAATAAGACGTAAGCACTTTTAACAGAGTCAACAAACTTTGGGTAAACCCTATGCCAAAGGCTGAATCATATTCTCTGGCTTTGAAACAATTATCCTAGCCCCTAGACCGTGGTATCCACTGCTCTTTGAAACAATACTCCTAACCCCTAGACCGTGGTATCCACTGCTCTTTGTAACCATACTCCTAACCCCTAGACCGTGGTATCCACTGCTCTTAGTAACAATACTCCTAACCCTAGACCGAGGTATCCACTGCTCTTTGAAAAATACTCCTAACCCCTAGACCGTGGGTATCCACTGCTCTTTGTAACAATACTCCTAACCCCTAGACCGAGGTAATCCACTGCTCTTTGTAACAATACTCCTAACCCCTAAGACCGTGTATCCACTGCTCTTTGTAACAATACTCCTAACCCCTAAGACCGTGGTATCCACTGCTCTTGCAATACTCCTAACCCTAGACGAGGTATCCACTGCTCTTATGTAAAATACTACCCTAACCCTAGACCGTGGTATCCACTGTCTTTGTAACAATACTCCTAACCCCTAGACCGTGGTATCCACTGCTCTTTGTAACAATACTCCTAACCCCTAGACCGGGTATCCACTGCTCTTTGTACAATACCCAACTCACACCTAACCATACCCTAGACCGTAGCTATCCTCACTACGCTCTCTTCCCTGTAACAATACTCCTAACCCCTAGACCGGTGGTATCCCACTGCTCTTTGAATATACTCCTAACCCCTGACCGGGTATCCACTGCTCTTTGAACAATACTCCTAACCCTAGACCGTGGTATCTCACTGCTCTTTGAATAACTCCTAACCCCTAGACCGTGGTATCCACTGCTCTTTGTAAAAATCACTTCCTACCCTCGACCGTGGTATCCACTGCTCTTTGAAACATACTTTCTATCCCTTGTCATCTTGTTCTATCGTGACATTTAAACCATCCATCTTAGTAAATAGTGCATTTTCTAACTGTGTTAAAACAAAATGCAATAAAAAGAGAGGCCAAAATCCTGAAACCAGGTGCTGCACCAGGGGTTTTCTATTTGTCAGTGATCACACGGAAGTCTTTCACAGGATCCCACATAGCCACCTTGAAACTAGAATAGACTTATTTATGGAATTAAGTGAGAGACGCAACAAGAACACAAAAACGAGCAGCAGAGCTGATGTTTTTAAAAGATGTGATGCCGTTGGTCACCAGACCTCCCTCTATCTACACTGATACTCTGCTCACTGTCGTTCAGAAACTAGAGACAGATGCATTACAACTGTGACAAAATCTCCAATGAACCTACTTCACTAAACMTACTTTTTGAACTAAAGTTTCCACTAAAGTTTTATTCCGTTTCTCACAGTAAATGTAGCCCATCAGTTGGTTCCCTCCCAAACAGTCCATGGACAGAACGCTTTGGGCCA
Organism: Salvelinus sp. IW2-2015; assembly: GCF_002910315.2. NCBI lineage: Eukaryota > Metazoa > Chordata > Actinopteri > Salmoniformes > Salmonidae > Salvelinus > Salvelinus sp. IW2-2015. The sequence goes on from NC_036852.1 coordinate 1,570,601, forward strand.
CAGTAAGTTAGGGCACTGTTTGGCTAAAACATTCAATTCACATAAAGCTGTACTGCATAATAAGCAAAGAAGTGTACTTACAGTGTTGGCTGCTCCTGGGGGCTTCTCAAACATCCTCTTCAAGTTACTCAGAGGGATGTCAAACCTCTCAATGGTCTTGGCAGCCTGGAGGTCCTCCCGGAGTACTTGGTCGTCCGTGCCGTCTGCCTGAGGGACAGAGAGATACGGCGAGGAGGAAACGGAGCCCGAGGTCGCTAATGACTCGCCACTCACCACCTCCAACTCCTCTCCATTTCCTGATTGAATTTCCATTGTTGTGGAAACCGTATCCCCCCGTTCTTTCTTCTGGGCAGGAGCGTACAGGGGAAGTCTATTGTATGACTGGGAGGTAAAAGGGGGAGAAAGGAAGAGAGATTTGTGAGTATTGTGAGTGAGAGAATGAGAGAAAGAAGAGTAGATGGGGGTAGATGCCTTTCTCTGCTCTGTTCTGACCCTGTGGCTAGCTCTAGACACACCAGGCTGATAGACGACACAGAGAGGCTGGCCTTCAGAGGAGGAGAGAGGGAGAGGAGAGAGGAAAGGGTTTTCCCAGTGACACACCGTTTTGGGTCTTGGATGCAGCTCACAGTAACGTCAGCTACATAGCTATGAGAAATAAATATTCACTTTAGAGAGAGAGACAAAGGGAGACACAGAGAGAGAGAGACAGAGAGAGACAGAGAGAGAGAGAGAGAGCGATAGTAAGAGAAAGACAGACAGACTGACCAACATAAGGCCTCCTGTATAAATGTAATATTACACTAATAGAAGTATTATATCCTACCTTTCAGCTTAATCCTGAAGCAAGGAACTCCAGAACCCAGTTTAGACTTTCTCCCTCCCTCTGTCAGTACCACCCAGGCCAGGCTGACAGGAAACAGTTGAGACGCAGGGTTGACAACGTCTCCACCCTCACACCGCCCAACCCTAGCCTTGTCTGGCTCCAATCCTATTATTCCTGAACAAATCATGGAAGCTCTGTCACAATTAACCTCCCACCCCAGCCGCCAGTGTGATGGTTGTTTTATTGCCCTTCCTTTCCTTGGGAGGATTTTACTTCACTGGTCACGGCTAAAGTTTGTTTGACGGTTTAAACACATTTTTTCCTCTACTTACACCATTGGAGCACAACTTTTCTACTGTTTTTCTTTGTTCCCCCTGTAACATTAATGGTGTCTCTCACAGCTTTGCGTTGAATGTTTTTGAAGGCAAGGGTCTTTCAGTGTGGGGACTTTGTGCAGTGTGAGGATATGCTAACTGTACTGTAASGTTTTGCTGGGTTTTCTGAATGAGTTTAATAAGCAATGAATCGTCAACCATGTGAAATTATTTGAATTACTTATGCATAGGTTGTGAAATCCGCCAAGGCAACTCTGTGGTCCTCTCAGGTATGTCAAAAGGACTTTTTTTTTTTAAGTACCTTGAAAACCATCTCAGGTAGTAGTTGAATATATTTTAAAATACACTTAGAAGGTATTGGAAAATACTCAAATACACTGACTCAAACACACCACCATGCGTTTTAAAATAGTATTTAAAATAAGTATTTGAAAATATTTTCAAATAGTAGGCTATTTATAGCATATTATTTGAAAATGCKTTAAATTACTCCCAATAGAAGTAAGTAGTTGATTCGGGCCACATTATTKGAAAATAGTCAAATCCCCCAAAGTCGTTCAGCTCAGGGAATAAAGAGAMGGATACAYCGGGATATGAGAAAGGGAWYAAGATTGAGCGAGAGATCAGATCATCYTAATGAGTGCGAGGCCATGACAGATGCATCTGATAGTACTGTGGGGATATAGTATCCAGCTTCATTTGAACCTGTGGCATATACATTATTTAGTGGAGGCCAAAGGTATGTGTGTCACTTTCAAATGGATCCTGTATCCGCCTGGCACACTCATCTTACAGGAGTTACAACACTCACGTGCAAGCGCATGCATGCACACAAACACATGCACATAAACTCAGCAAAAAAAGAAACGTCCTCTCACTGTCAACTGCGTTTATTTTCAGCAAACTTAACATGTGTAAATATTTGTATGAACATAACAAGATTCAACAACTGAGACATAAACAMAACAAGTTCCACAGACATGTGACTAACAGAAATTGAATAATGTGTCCCTGAACAAAGGGGGGGTCAAAATCAAAAGTAACAGTCAGTATCTGGTGTGGCCACCAGCTGCATTTAGTACTGCAGTGCATCTCCTCCTCATGGACTGCACAGATTTGCCAGTTCTTGCTGTGAGATGTTACCCCACTCTTCTACAAAGGCACCTGCAAGTTCCCAGACATTTTTGGTGGGAATGGCCCTAGCCCTCACCCTCCGATCCAACAGGTCCCAGGCGTGCTCAATGGGATTGAGATCTGGGCTCTAGCCATGGCAGGACACTGACATTCCTGTCTTGCAGGAAATCTCGCACAGAACGAGCAGTATCGGTGGTGGCATTGTCATGCTGGAGGGTCATGTCAGGATGAGCCTGCAGGAAGGTACCACATGAGGGAGGAGGATGTCTTCCCTGTAATGCACAGCGTTGAGATTGCCTGCAATGACAACAAGCTAGTCGATGATGCTGTGACACACCGCCCCAGACCATGACGGACCCTCCACCTCCAAATCGATCCCGCTCCAGAGTACAGGCCTCGGTGTAACGCTCATTCCTTCGATGATAAACGCCAAATCTGACCATCACCCCTGGTGAGACAAAACCGCGACTCCTCAGTGAAGAGCACATTTTGCCAGTCCTGTCTGGTGATGTTCTGATATACCCATCCTGTGCAGGCGTTGTTACACGTGGTCTTGCTACTGCGAGGACGATCATCTGTCCATCCTGTCTCCCTGTAGCGCTGTCTTAGGCCGTCTTACAGTACGGACATTGCAAATTTATTGCCCTGGCCACATCTGCAGTCCTCCATGCCTCCTGCAGCATCCGTTGAAGGCACGTTCACGAAGAGAGCAGGAAGCCCTGTCCACTTTCTTTTGTGTTTTTCAGAGTCAGTAGGTATGCCTCTTGTTAAGTGTCTACGTTTCATTACTGTGACCTAATTGCTACGTCTGTAAGCTGTTAAGTATCTTAACGACCGTTCCAAAGGTGCATGTTCATTAATTGTCTATGGTTCATTGAATAAGCATGGGAAACAGTGTTTAAACCCTTTACAATGAAGAGCTGTGAAGTTATTTGGATTTTTACGAATTATCTTTGAAAGACAGGGTCCTGAAAAAGGGACATTTCTTTTTTTGATGAGTTTTACGTACGCACACACACTGCCCTCTCCCTCCCAGAGCGGATCAGAAATAAGAAATGGGCCTCATAATCTGTAGTCCTAAAGTCCTCTTCATTCCCATGGAAAAGACATAACTCAACAGCTACATACCAACCATGTCATGACAAGTATGAATATAAGTTGTTATCTTGGATTGCAAAAAGTAAGATGGGGGTGTATTTCTCTACAGAGAAGTTCTCAATAWAAAAACACTGTATTGTTTCTTTTGTATCCAAATAAAAGCTCTTATTTCTAAGCTTTCATTAGATTAACGTGTGCTTTTTGCAGCAGACGGAGAATTGCTGCATGCAGTACTAGACATGTGGGTAGGTATGATCTATTCCTGGCTTTCTAGTCATTCAGTATCAGATCTCTGTCTCACATACTCCAGTTACTGAGGTTTACTTCAGAGCTTGGTTTTCACACGTCACCGATACGGCAGGTGAGAAGGGACACTACCTAGTGAACAGTAATACTAATACTGCAGCCTATGTTTACACAATGTTTAATGGGGTGTTCATGTAGCTCAACAGCTACAACAGAGATGCACATGGCACTCAATGCCTTGGACACTATGTGACATTATCAAACATTTCCTTTTATATGATTTAGTTGTGCTTGTTTCACGATAGGTGTTAAACAGTGTATTGACCTGTCTTATTTATTGACTATACATCTTTAAACAAACGTCCATTTGATTTAACTTCTAACAATGCTTGACCAAAAGAACAATGCATAAACTGTTATTGGAGATTTTTTCCCCCAACTGTTACACTGCTTCTTCCCCCGTTCAGTCTTTRGTCGTGTTCTCTTGACAGCCAGATGGAATAGTTTAATGACTGACTTCCTGGAAACCAGACTGAAGAGACAGATTGCAACATAGACAGTTGAGAGTTCACCATTTTAGTGAGGGAACGCTTTATCTTGCAGTTTTGGAGAGGAATGACTAGGCTACAAGCAAAGAGCTATTCAACTTATCCTAAGCTTGAGGCCATAGTTAGCTTGTTTGGCTTGGTACTCTGCCCAGACCAGACCGTTCTTTAAACACAAACTCAGATGGTATCTGGACATTTCTCAGCCACCTCTCTCTCTCTACTGCTGCTGCTGGAAAAAGTGACTCCATCTCATTTAGCTCTCATTACAATGCAGCGAGAGTCAACAGGGGATAAGGGTCTCATAGATCCTATGTTTCCCAGGTACTAAGCAAGACTTTCTGTTACAAAGACAGATGGAAGACGATGAATGTGCAAGACATTCAACATTAGTTACCTTTGTGTATGTAGACTGCAATGAGCCCTACAGTGCCTGTCATTAATACAGATGTAGGATCTTAATTTGAGCCAGTTTGTTTCAGCAGGAAAGGACATTTGAATTATTATGTGGATTACAATTAATGGATATTTTTGAAGGGGTTGATACATTTTCCGTTAGGGTAAATCAAGTCTTAAATTTCAAAGTGGAAATTACACACTTTAGAAGCTTTTTTAAAACTCAAAAAAAATCACACTACAGGTTTGCATTTCCTGCTGTGCGGGAAAATTCTCAGCAACAGAAGAGTGATTAAATAKGTCTGTAAAACCAGAGACTGGAAATGGAACAGAACGGATCCAGTGCCGTATATGGGCTGTCAGCGCCCTCTACTGTCTCCTGGCTCTAATATCACGCTCTCCAGTTCCTGTACCCATTGATAATAAAACATTTAGGCCAGTGCTGCAAATGGCCCCAAGTAGTTGCTATTAAGTAATCTATTCAAATAAACGATGTGCTGTACCCAAATCCAACACTTGAATAAAACAAATTTAATGAAATATCACATGATAATCATACAGAATATACTATATATATATTAGTTATTATACAACTATAACAACTTGTGGACACATCCTGGCAGGGTGTTTCTGTACCTCAGCTACGCCATTCAAATATAATACTTATTCTTGACAGCTCAATACATAAAACAATACATGAAGTATTTAAATACCCTGGTGAGAGTCTAGCCAAGCTTTCCACTGGATGGCAGCAAAACATTTCCACCGCACCAAATCCATAGCTGACACACACACGCGCGCGCGCACACCCTCACACACGCACGCATGCACACACACGCACGCACGCACACACACACACACACACACACACACACACAGCTTCTTATCTGAAGACCAAAGACCACAATTATTTTTGTTGGAGTTGGCAAAAATATTGTTTTATGTTTTCAAAAGATAAGCTACCATGTTTCAAAAACGTGTAATTATTTGCTACAGTAGCCAACACTTTGGTAGTCCACGTATAATTTAATTCACCTGGAAATGATTGGCTAACCGTAGTCACGTTGCCTGTAGCGCTCGTGTCAACCCCTTTCTCTCCACCATTGTCAGCGCGCGCAGCCGAAAAATCCTCCATGCATCTGTCGTGCTGCAAAACCTACTAATTSWTTTACAACATAATCAGTTACAGGACCATATCACTCTGTTATGCGTTTGTGTGTATGGTGCGCAAATATAATTTAAGTTGCATTGACAATTAGCCTTTAATTTAACAGTTGTCATTGAGACTATTCATTCGTTTATTTTAGCCAATACAGGACATCATTTTATACAGTTGCCAGTTTTTCGTGATGGTTTGACAACATGATTGGTAAGTCACTGTTTTTGATACCTCTGTATTAGTCTTTCCCGCTAGCCTTTTCAATTCCTATATAGCACTGTATACCGCGATACCATGAGCGCATTACTGTGCTTTTTCACTATCTGAATTTTAAACAAGCTGAGTGAGTGCATGATTTGAGAGATGTTARGCTAACAATGCACATATTTTACAAATATAAAGTGTTTTGGAATAGAATAGTACATTTTGTTGTAGGATACGTGGTTTGTCATAGAGGCCTCATAGCCTTCAGGTTTTCTTGCTTTGTCACAGGCATAACTACATTATGTTTTCATTCAAAAGGTTTCACCACTATGTTTTATTATTAAAACAATTTGACATTGGTTTTATATAAGCTGTAGTTTATATGCTAGTACCCCAAAACATTTATAATTAATGACATCATAGTTTAACCTTTTCTGTTTAACTTATTCCGAGGTTATGATTAGTTACAACAGATTGATTAAACTGTATTTGCATGTCTTATCATAAAAAAATCTATGCTCTTGTAAACACACACACACACACACACACACACACACACACACACACACACACACACACACACACACACACACACACACACACACACGCTCCCCACCGCGGCGCATCCCGCCCCCGACTGTACAGTGAGAAGGCGTATGTGTGTGTATAGATCCGCCGCCCCCCCCCACTGTGTCCGCTGCGAACCATTCACCTACCCCGAGAGCGGTCGGGGGGGGGGGGGGGGGGGGGGGGGCAGCTACGCCTGCTTTCCACTTCCCCAAGCCAAACTCTCACTATAGGCTGTGTCTCACTGCATGAGTAGTTTCTATGAGAACCCAATCCACACTATCAGTGAATTGTGTCTCGCTATATTTCAGCCATTGTCAAATAAGAATACATTAGGTCATCACTCCTCACCTGTGTGCATTTCCTTACAGGCCAGCGACTTCTCATGCCAACAACATAACCTGATCTCTCAGCATCTAAGGTAGGTTGGCTTTAACTTGTCCAAGCGTTGTTATTCCAGTTTGTATAGACTGATTTTAAACATAAACTCCATATAAGGTCTGTCCAACTAGCAGCCCTGTTAGCTGTCTGGCGTTTCCTAAAAGGTTCCTGATGGGACAAGCCATCATGTCGTGAGTGGGGCAGCTAAGTGCCAGTGCAGGCTGAATGATGCCTGATTTATCTGGGTAGAGCCTCTCTTTGTCCACCACCCCATGGTTATTATCTCTACAGGAGATATCAGGGGAGAGAAAATAGAGCTGGAGAAGTATGGAGGTGTTTATACCACGTACTCAATAGCAGATTCGGCAGCAAAACAACCACACCACAACACATCATCACCACACAACACCACACACACCACACACACACACCAACACACACACACACACACACACACAACACACACAACACTCTGTAAAGGTCACCCGATTCTCCATCTGTCAACATCTGTCTATCAATCCATCATCAAAGCAATTTCCCAATGCATAAATATATTACTAAGAGGTCATGCCATGTTTTCATCAGGCTTTGACTGTATATTATTAAGGTGAAGGATACATTGTTAAATTTCATAAGGGAGGGGAGAGAGAGAGAGAGAAGAGAGAGAGAGAAGAGAGAGAGGGAGAGAGAGAGGAGAGAGAGAGAGAGAGAAGAGAAGAAGGAGAGAGGAAGAGGAGAGAGAGAGAGAGAGAGGAAGAGAGGAGAGAGAGAGGAGAGAGAGAGAGAGAGAGAGGAGGGAGAGAGAGAGAGGAGAGAGAGAAGAGAGAGAGAGAGAGAGAGAGAGAGAGAGAGAGAGAGAGAGAGAAGAGAAAGCGGCCTGCATCATTGTCTGTTAAATATTATATTCTAGTTACACTTCCAATGAATGCTTCATAATGCATAGTAATAATATGATAGTCTATACTGTATTTTACATGTAGAATTGTATTACTATTCTATATTTCAATGGATCATTCTGTATTGTCATTGATACAGCTCCATAACTATTGTGTGCAACCACACTGTATATTGTATCTATAGTCCTCGCCTCTCCTGGCTAGCATACATAACAGTTCTTCTTTGTGAGATGTGGWATACTTCCCAGTCCAACTCACGCTTCAGCATAGTGCTCTCCCCTCYCCTCCACRCCCCTCCCCTCACTCCCCCCTCCCCCTCGTGGCTGGTTGCCATGGCAGCTGATTGGAATGTTCACTCAGTCTCCAGCAGCATATTGCTGTTCACCCCCTAGGAGAGGACAAGCCGRTTACAAAAGGTAACATCTAGGAATTAACCAGGGTACTGAGGTCAGCTGAAATTGGGATTAATTCATTTCACACGTTCATTACTTGTAAGAGATYGTCATTATTTGGGATTATTTAGTGTAATAAAAATATATATATTATGACCTAGCAAACCACTGTAAATGTATAGTATTCTTTGTATTTGACTTGGTTTAGTGGACAAATGTTCATCGCTTTTTTTTTGTTGCAGGTTTAGTAAACTAATTCTCCAACCCCCCAATCATAGCCAACCATGATCACACCTCTTTAAGGCTTCTGTCTGGAGACTTTCCATGAAATAAACTAGCAGACAGAATGCAGACAGGAGATACACAGCACCGCTCACCTTCCACATTCATCGAGGTAATTACTTTGCATCCCCTTYCTCCACGTTTGATTGGAGAGAGATAATTTGAGAGAGAGTAAGAGCAAGGGAGAGAGAAAGAAATAGATATGGATAGAGAGAGAGGGAGAGGAGAGAAAGAGAGAGAGAGAGAGAGAGGGATGTTGAGAGAGTGAGAAAGAGAGAGAGAGACACACATATAGAGAGAGAAACAGAGAGACACATATAGAGAAAGAGAAACACAGAAAGAGAGAGAGAGGGATCTTGAGAGAGAGAAACAGAGAGAGAGAAGCACAGAAAGAGAGGGAAATGGGGAGAGAAGTTGTAATGAGAAAGAGAGAGAAATAGACAGAAAGCGGAAGTGTGGGTGAGAGAGATAGAGAGGAGAGAAAGAGAGAGGGATGTTGAGAGAGATAAAGAGAGCGAGAGCAGAGGCTGGGAGAGAAATCAGTAGCAGATTTTAAATGCAGCAATATTAGTTTCCACCAGTCACTAGGAGAAGAGAGGGAGAAGAGAGCAGCGAAAAGGGCTCACTAACTCGCTGTAGGAAACATACAGTAGTAATTGGACGTCTCCACTATCTCCTCTTATTGTGCTTCCAACAGCTAGGCCATATTTTGTGCAGTGATAAAGGCCACTGTTTATTCAGTCAGTGGTAAATTAATCTATGTTAGACCTCTCGTTTGAGTGCATTTGTTTAACATTTTCTAGAGACTGAATTGATTTCCAGTGACGCGTTAGCTCATGAGACAAGTGTCCGTAGATTAACTTTGCAAATAGCTCATTATCTTACGTTGGTCTTTGTTCTCCAAAAGCTTTAGACTGTGAGTGCATACTGACAGAATGTCAACCCTCCCCAATACTATATCAGTCATGTCTAGGTAGAATTTAGATGGATGGATGTTCAAGTGTCCCTTATAGGATTTGAGTGGTGCGCTGGGTTATGATGAAAGGGTATTCCTTCTCTCGTTAGGCTGTGGGATTTGGGATGTTTGTCTGGGTGCTATATGTCTGGTATTGCTATAGCAACCAGTTTTCATTCATGTATGGGTAAACTGTAGCTGCTGCACACACACACACACACTCACCCAAGGTACCATTATAAGACCGTATTGACTGAAGAGCCCTCTGAATAAGGGAGATACAGCTCACCGAATAAGGGAGATACAGCTCACCGAATAAGGGAGATACAGCCCTCTGAATAAGGGAGATACAGCTCACCGAATAAGGGACATACAGCCCTCTGAATAAGGGAGATACAGCTCTCTGAATAAGGGAGATACAGCGCTCTGAATAAGGGAGATACAGCTGCTCTGAAGATACAGCTCTCTGAAATAAGGGAGATAGCATCTCTGAATAAGGGAGATACAGCTGGCTCTGAATAAGGGAGATACAGCTATCTGAATAAGGCAGAATACAGGCTCTCTGAATAAGGGAGATACAGCTTATCTGAATAAGGGAGATAGCAAGCTTCTCTGAATAAGGGAGATAGCAAGCGCTCGAATAAGGGAGATACAGCTCTCTGAATAAGGAGATAACGCGCTCTGAATAAGGGAGATACAGCTCTCTGAATTAAGGGAGATACACCTCTGATAAGGGGAGATAAGCTCTCTGAATAAGGGAGAATACAGCCCTCTGAATAAGGAGATACAGCTCTCTGATAAGGGAGATACAGCCTCTGAATAAGGGAGATAGCAAGCTCTCTGAATAAGGGAGATACAGCTTCTTGAATAAGGGAGATACAGGCTCTCTGAATAAGGGAGATACAGCCTCTGAATAAGGAGATACAGCTCTCTGAATAAGTGGAGATACAGCCGCTTGCTGAAATAAGGGAGATACAGCTCTCTGAATAAGGCAGATACAGCTCTCTGAATAAGGGAGATACAGCTCCTCTGAAGTAAGGGAGATACAGCAAAGCTCTCTGAAAGAATACTAGGAAGATATCAGCTCTCTGAATAAGGGAGAATAGCAGCTCTGAATAAGGCAGATACAGCTCTCTGAATAAGGAGATACAGCTATCTGAATAAGGGAGATACAGCTCTCTGAATAAGGGAGATACAGCTTCTCTGAATAAGGGCAGATTACAGCTCTCTGAATAAGGGCAGATACAGCTCTCTGAATGAAGGGAGATACAGCTCTTGAAAAGGAGAACAGCGCTCTGAATAAGGAGATGGCAGCTCATCTGAACAGCCCTCGAATAAGGGAGATAACAGCTCTCTGAATAAGGGAGATACAGCTCTCTGAATAAGGGAGGATACAGCTCCTGAATAAGGGAGATACAGCTCTCTGATAAGGGAGAACAGCGCTCTGAAGTAAGGAGATACAGCTTCTGAATAAGGGAGACTAGCAGCCTCTGAATAAGGGAGATACAGGCTCTCTGAATAAGGGAGATACAGCTCTCTGAATAAGGGAGAAGCGCTCTGAATAAGGAGATACAGCCTCTGAATAAGGGAGAATACAGCTCCTCTGAATAAGGGAGAACGCAAGCGCTCTGAATAAGGAGATACAGCTCTCTGAAAAGGGAGATACAACTCTTTGAATAAAGGGAGATACAATGCTGCTCTGAATAAGGGAGATACATGCATCTGGTCTGGTATTGCTCAATGACTCATGGTCTATTTGAAATATAGAATTGGCAGAACAATGAATGGCATGGAGTCATGCCGTTTCGTGAATTTGTTTGATGGGCGCCTAGTCTAATTTTAGATTTTTTCTCTTAGTCTTTGCTGTCCACACCTCTCTCTAATCTCTCGATCTCTCTCTTTCTTGCTCTTGCTAATCATCTAGCTCATCTCTCTGTCTCTCGCTCTCTTGCTCTCTCGCTTCTACCTCGTCCGTCTTTCTCTCTCTCTATCTCTGCTCCTCTCCCATCTCCCTCTCCCTCTGCCGGGCTCTTCCCTTCTCCCTTTACCATTCTGGCAAGTCCAGCAACATTATTCAACCTCATTGAAAAGAAAGAGCCATTTGGTATAGGTGGGTGTGGGTGGGTGGATAAGGAAGGAGGAAATTGTTCATAAAGTCCAACTCCCTCAGCATCTCGCTTCAGTCCCCTCCAGCCCTCCCTTGCGCTTACCCAGCTCGTACCGCAGCCACTTCCCCTGTAGCTCCCTGCCGTTACCGCAGCTGCTACCCCAGCCCTGCTCCCGCTTACTCCCTGGTCCTTACCCAGGTCCCTGCTCCCCTGTACCTCCCTGCTTACAGCCCTAGCGCAGGCTGCTCCCCTGTACGCCCTGGCCTTACCGCCAGCCCTACCAGCCCTGGCTCCCTGGTACTCCTCCTGTCTTACCCAGCCCTACCGCAGCCCTGGCTTCCCCTGTACTCCCTGGTCTGGTAACCCAGCCCTACCACCTGTACTCCCTGCGCTTACCCAGCCTACCCAGCTGCTCCCCTGTATCCCTGGGATTACCCAGCCCCTGCGCAGCCCTGCTCCCGCCTGTACTCCCTGTATTTCGCCAGCGCCATGCTCCCCCTGGTACTTCCCTGTAGTTACCCCAGCCTCTGCCCAGCCCTGCCTCCCGCTGTAATCCCTGTATTACCCGCCCTGCCCAGCCGCTGCTCGACTGTACTCCCTGTCATACCCAGCCCTACGCCCGCTCACCCTGCTCCCGCGTACCCATACCACGACTCTGGCCTATTACCCCAGCCCTACCCAGTCCTGCTCCCCTGTAACTCCCTTGCTTACCCAGCCACTGCCCAGCCTCTGCTTCCCCCGTACTCCGCTGTACTACCAGCCCTGCTCCCCTGTACTCCCTGTTTACCCAGCCCTGACCAGCCCTGCCTCCCCTGTTACTGCCCTTACTTACCGCCCTCGCAGCCCCAGCCCTGCTCCCTGTAATCGCCTCCCAGTGCCTGCCCCTGTTTCGCCCATACCCAGCCCTGCTCCCCTGTACTCCGCCTTACCTAGCCCTACCCCAGCCTGCTCTCCCTGTTACTTCCCGTGCCTTACCCAGCCCTCGTCCCCTGTACTCCCTCTACCAGCGCTACCCAGCCCTGCTCCCTGTACTCCCTGCCTTACCCAGCACGCCACGCTCCCCTGTACTTCCCTGCCTTACCCAGCCCTGCTCGCCCTGTCTCCCTGCCTTACCCAGCACTCCTTACCCATGCGGCTTGCCTCCCGTATAGCTCCCTGGCCGCCCTGTCTCCGCTGCTCCTGCCTCTACCCAGCCTCTACTCCTCTACACCCTGCTCCCCTGTACTCCCTGCCTCACCTACCAGCCCTGGCCCCCTGTATCCGCCCCGCTACCTCCCGCTCCCTGTATCCCTGCCTTAACCCAGCCTCTCCGCAGCCTCTCCCTGTACTCCCTGCTCTTTAACCAGCCCTCACCAGCCCTGCTCCCCTGTACTCCCTGCTATACCAGTCTGCAGCCCTGCACCAGCCCTGCTCCCCTGTACTCCCTGTGGCTTTACCAGCTACGCCAGCCCTGTCCACCCGTCCAGCCCTGCCAAGGCCCTGCTCCCATGTATCCTTACGGACTCCTCTAAGCTCCTACTCCTATACAGCTCTACTCAGCCCTGGCTCTCCCCTGTGACTCCCTGTCTTCACTCCTTACCCAGCCCTACCCAGCCCTGCTTCCTGTACTGCCCTGCAATACCAGCCCTACCAGTCCTCCGCTCCCCTGTACCCAGCCGCTGCTCCCTTTACTCCTGTGCCAGAGGTGAAAGACAGGGTCTGTGTGTGTCTTTGGTGTTGGTTCTGCCTGCCTCCGTGTTGTGTGAGTATGTGCACGTGTGTGTGTAGTATTTGTGCATGTCTGCGGCAGTAGGCTTCTTCAGCGCCAGATGCCATTAGGGTCCGTTCCCATTTAACTGACCCTCTCTGTGAGGTCCTTCTAGAATCTAGAGAGGGCTTCCTTTCTCAACCTCCCTGCCTGTAGGCTGAATGGAGGCTGGCTAGCTAGCCTAGCGCTAATTCAACCAGTCTCACTGCAGTGAGTCAGGGCTCCTCTCTGCTGTGTGACACACACACACCATTAACCCAATGAATCCAAACATGAATGTAGGAGGAGGAGTAGAGATGAGAGGAAAGGGGAAGTAGAGAGAGAGGAAGAGAGGAAATGCAGGAGGGTATTTTAGGGCAGTGAGTTAAGTTGAGTTGACAGTTGGCCCGTATTCACAATCGAGACTGAGTGTCTGTGGACAGGGTCAGGACAGGGGCTGGCAACGGTGCCTCCCACTAAGCTTTGTCACTCATCTCCATGCTATTTGTGGCAACCTGAGCCTGTAAAGTGACACAGTGGTGTTGTGTCTGTCTGTTATACAGGGGCAGTGCAGGGTTTGGGATTATAAAAGGGAGATTTCGTATTGCAGATCTGTCTCCTTGCCCTTTTTGCTATTTTGTTGAAATTGTCTGAGTACACCCCCCCCCCCTCTCTCTCTCCCCATCTCTCTCTCTCCTCTTCTTTCATTCTATCCTCTTCCTCTTTATGTGATCTCCAAGGGCTTCCTCCTCTACCTCAGTCAGGCTTCGGCACTTCAGCCAGCACAAGCCAACGAGTCTTTGTGTGGAAAGGGAGAGAGTGCGAGCGAGAGCAAGAGAAACGGAGGGCGAGAGAAATAGAGATACAAATAGAAAGAAAGAGAGAGAGAGAGAGAGAGAGAGAGCTAGAGGGGAGAGAGAAGCTGGCTGAGAAAGCTGACAGCAAGCAACACCAGAGGGAGAGAGGCAGAGAGGGGGTAGAGAGAGATAATGCATGCAGAGCAGAATTAGGCCGATACCCGCTAATTATCAAAATCCAGAAAAGAGCCGTTAAATTCTACAACCAAACAAGTGAACATTACTGTGCAATCACATATTTAGAGTTTTTACTCAGTTCAAGTTTAAAAGTTAAAGTTTAATATTTGTTTTCACTGCATGTTACTTCTCCTTAAACAAAGTGTTGTTTTTGATTAATAGATTTTTGCACTTTAATTTTATTGTATTTCAATCCAATTATATTTTAAAAATATTTCAGTTGAGTGGATGATAGAAAATTGCTATTATTGTTTTTTTCTTTTGAAGTAATTTAGCCCACTTTTGCCTAAAATAGAAAAATAGGCTACTGATGGTGCCTTGAATACCGGTTTCTTTCATTTAATGTTCATGTTATGGGGATTTTTATAATAAGGAAATTTGTCTTTGTGTCTGTTGAAAATTAAAGATTACTGACAGAGCCATAAGAAAATATTGCTTTATTTATCTGATCATATTGGAATATATTTGTTAGGTTTTCAGTAGGTTCAATTAGGTTACACTAGATTATATGCGTCATTTAAAATTTTTTCAATGAACATTCGAACAGTCCGGCCCTCGGCTTGTAGCTAAATTTTTTATTTGGCCCTCCGTCCATTTGACTTTACACCC
>NC_036852.1:1589757-1604557 GCF_002910315.2 Salvelinus sp. IW2-2015
ACCACTAACACAGGAAGCTGATCCATAACCTTCCATAACAAAGCCATCACCACAGAGAGATGAACCTGGAGAAGAGTCCCTAAGCACGCTGGTCCTGGGCTCTTGTTCACAAACACAAAACCACCCACAGAGCCCAGGACAGCAACACAATTAGACCCACCAAATCATGAGAAAACAAAAAGATGAATTACTTGACACATTGGAAAGAATTAACAAAAAAACTAGCAAACTAGAATGTATTTGCCCTAAACAGAGAGTACTACACAGTGGCAGAATACTGACCACTGTGACTGACCCAAACTTAAGGAAAGCTTGACTATGTACAAGTACTCAGTGAGCATACCTTGCTATTGAGAAAGGCTGGACGTAGGCAGACATGGCTCTCAAGAGAAGACAGACTATGTGCCACTGCCCACAAAATGAGGTGGAAAACTGAGCTGTCACTTCCTACCTTCTCTGCCCAATGTATGACCATATTTAGAGACACATATTTCCCTCAGATTCCACAGATCCACAAAGAATTTTTGATAAACTCGCATTCTTCTGGGAGAATACCACAGTGTGCCAGTCACAGCAGCAAGATTTGTGACCTGTTTGCCACAAGAAAAAGGTCAACCAGTGAAGAAACAAACACATTGTAAATACAACCCATATTTATGCTTATTTTTATTTACCTTTTGTACTTTAACCATTTGCACATTGTTACAACACTGTATACAGTGGGGGGGCAAAGAATATTTAGTCAGCCACAATCTTGTATAAGTTTCTCCCACTTAAAAATGAGAGAAGGCCTGTAATTTTCATCATAGTACACTTCAACTATGACAGACAAAAATGAGAGAAAAAATCCAGAAAATCACATTGTGGATTTTTTATGAATTTATTTGCAAATTATGGTGGAAAATAAGTATTTGTCACCTACAAACAAGCAAGATTCTGGCTCTCACAGACCTGTAACTCTTCTTTAAGAGGCTCCTCTGTCCTCCACTCGTTACTGTATTAATGGCACCTGTTTGAACTTGTTATCAGTATAAAAGACACCTGTCCGCAACTCAAACAGTCACACTCCAAACTCCACTATGGCCAAGACCAAAGAGCTGTTCAAAAGACACAAGAAACAAATTGTAGACCTGCACCAGGCTGGGAAGACTAGAATCTGCAATAGGTAAGCAGTCTATGGTTTTGCAAGAAATGCACTTGGGAGCAATTATTAGGAAATGGAAGGATACAAGACACTGATAATCTCCCTCGATCTGGGCTCCACGCAAGATCTCACCCCGTGGGGTCAAAATATCACAAGACGGTGAGCAAAAATCCCAAACCACACGGGGGACCTAGTGAATGACCTGCAGAGAGCTGGGACCAAAAGTAAACAAAGCTACGGGGCATCAGCGAAGGGCATTGTAAGATGGAAAACGTAAGTATTTATTTTCTGAAGCCTGGGTCTTCCGCGGAGTGAACAATGATCCAATAACACCCAACGGCAGCGTATTACTGTCTGCGTCACCAGGTTCTTGCAACCGAAGGTGTGTATAGTGCGATGCTTTTGTTCAGTCCCACACAGGGAAGACATTTCAAAGATCGCCTGGGAGGTGCCCTAGGCCGTGTACCTTCCAATCATGTCAAACACGTGCCGAGCCAATTCCAGATGTGCGACCGAGAAATCATAGATTATCCAGCGGTTGTCTTGGGTAATGCACTAGAGGATTCCTGGAGTTTGCAAGGCGATACGACACAGGTCAGTCAGTGGTAACATACATTATTGAATTGTGGCGGTAATATATCCTCACCTTTGGTACTTTTACATTTTATGGGGGAAAGTCACGAATGTGATCCATTCAGCACAGGACACTATCTGTAGCACCTGGTGTTGAGGGAGCTTATGCAGCGTTGTGTTCCCAGTGTATGTCCTGCTGCACAGCTACAGTTCTTGAGAGAGAGATTCTCTCACTGCCATTGCAGGGTAGTCTGCTCCTGTGTTCTGTTGTGGTGCATGATGTCATCCGGTACCAGTTCACAGAGGGAGAAGCTCCCAGCCTCAGGTCCTGTTTTGTGGCCATCAGTAAGGAGGCATTTATTATGAGATTGGGATTTGTGTGGACAGTAAACCATAGTTTTAAGTGGTATTGTTTTGCACATAGTATCCATAATGTCTATATCAGGCGACGACTGTCTGAATTTAACATGTCTCTTAATAAGATACATGTATACGATGACACTGTTGTCATGGCAACCACCGCAGGGTTTTCAAGGAATAGGTAGCATGGTGTACGGAGCGCTGGATTCTGAGGATGGGAATGAGAATACATGACTGAAATGAAGTGCAGGAAGTTGGTACATGATGCTTAGATATAGCCATGGAAACCCTTACCCAGTTRCCACCATCTCCCCATACTGTCAGTGTGGGGGGTTGTGTTTGAAGTTTAGTTTATTCACTCGACCATTTAAAAAAAAACAAGAACACATAAAACTTGAAGAGCCATACATGCGCATGAGTAACATCATGGAGGATAACACACAATAACGTCTGGGACTTATTTCCATTGTGGTCCTCTTGAGACAAGATGGCTAGACAAGATGCAACACGGTTGAACACAGTATGACTGCGAGATGTCCTGTACTGTATGTGGAGTGGGATGGGAAGGGTGGGACAGGGCTGCCACTGCAACATCTGTGTATTATGTCTAAAACATCCCTCTATGAGTCCTGTGTGTGTGCATGCACAGTGCAGGTGATTACYTGTGTGCATTCCTTGATGCGTGTTCCCTATCAGTCAGTCAACTTCGGTACAACATACTATGGTGAGTCGCACCCTGGCGAAAACACAATTGGAAGACGAGACAGTCTGACGTCGTGCCATCTCAACTGTCCCGTAGTGGTAGAGAGTGCTCACCCACTGGATGTTGTGTTCTGAAGTTTGTATGGTTCTCATACYTTTCCCAATCACAAACAATTAGTTATTCTTCGAATTGCTTGGCCTGGCTATAGCAATAAGTAAGCTGGCTTACGCGACCAACTCCCGGATAAATATGACGGCACCCCATCTAAATGCCGTAGCTTCCTACTTCAGTACTCCCTCTARTTTATGCACCAAATGGGAGTCCCCAGCAACGAGAGGTCCAAGGTTGCCGAGGTTATTTCTCTGCTGACTGGGCGAGTGTTGGAATGGGCCACGGCCGTCTAGCAGAGGAGAGTAGGAGCTAGATTCATGAGGGGTTCATGGCTCTGTTCAAATGCATCTTCGATCATCCCTGGAGAGCAGAGGGGGGTGAGCGCCTACTCCAATTATGGSAGGGGTACCAGACGGCTGCCGAGTATGCGCTCACCTTCCGGACAGTAGCAGCATCCAGCGGATGGAACGAGTGGATATTTCGTACACTATTCAGAAGAGGTCTGCACAAGTAGGTCCAGACGGAACTGGCCTGTCGATGACAACCTCTGCTTGGACGCACTCATTGTGATGGCCGTCCGTCTGGATATRCTACTTCGGCAGCGTTGGCACTCATCGCTTCTCTCTCCCTCTCAGTGAACACTCTTGATCAGAGCCTGAACACATGGAGTTAGGGGTCACATGCCTCCCCYCGACGCAGACTGAGARAGATGGGGTTCTGTCTGTATTGTGGTCAAGGAGGGCACCAGCTCCAGCGGTGTCCGGCACTTCCTAATCCGGGATCCACAAGAGCAGAGTTACGTGATCTTCCACCTCCTGGGGCAGGAGTGAGTATTCCATCTTCATCACTTTCTGCTAAACTCTTTTTGGTGTCCATAATACTAGTTGACTGTCCRGCATGTACTGCGTCTACAGCGTTAGTGGATTCCGGTGCCACAGGGAACTTTWTTGACCAGACCCTTGCCTCCTCTCTTAACATCTCATACCCGCTCTCCTCTCCTTTCCCAGTTCAAGCCCTCGATAGTCGGCCACTAGGATCCAGAACCATTACACACATCACCCAATCACTCACCCTCACCYTGGAGTCCATTCATCAGGAGAACATCCCTTTCTACATTACCAGTTCACAAGATCTCCCTCAGCCTCCCTTGGCTTCAATGCCATAACCCCACCATCTCATGGTCGAGGATGAGAATCAGACTGGTCACCCGAATGCTGGTTCTACGTCGGTTGAGTCCTGTGGTTGCCCTTCAGCCCAACAACCCAGGTATACCAGGACCTGGAGGAGGTATTCTCCAAGACCTGCGCCACCTGTCTTCCTCCTCATCCTATGTCGGTGGCTGAGACCCAGGCCACGGAGGATTACATCCAAGAGGCGCTCCAACAAGGATTCATCCGCACGTCCTCTTCTCCTGCATCAGCTGGCTTCATCTTTGTGACCAAGAAAGATGGAGGGTTACATCCATGTATTGATTACAGAGGACTCAATGAAATCAGCACAAAGTACCGTTACTCTCTCCCGTTGTTTTCCGACAGCTGTCGAACAGCTCCGCGGGGCCCGTTTTTTTTTTACCGAACTGCGGAGTGCATACAAGCTCATCCACATTCGGGAACTGTTTAGCACGATGTCTGGCCACCATGAGTACTTGGTGAAGCCATTTAGCTTAGCCAATGATCCATCAGTGTTCCAGGCATTTGTTAACYAGGTGTTCAGGGACGTGCTTGGATGCCAGGTGGTTGTGTACCCTAGAGGATCACATCACTCACGTTCGAGCAGTCCTGGAACGCCTCCTGGCTAACCACCAGTTCGTCAAGGCTGAGAAGTGCCAATTTCATCAGAAGGCTGTCTCCTTCTTAGGCTACCATATCAGCCCGCTGGGAGTGAGAATGGACGACAAGAGGGTAGATGCGGTCAGGTCATGGCCAGTCCCAACCCCCATAAAGGGGTGCAATGGTTTTTGGGGTTTGCCAACTTCTACTGCAGTTTCATCAGGAACTTCAGCGCCGTCACCGCCCCTCTCAGAGAGTGGTTCTCTCCTCAAGGGTGGTCCCCATAGGTTGGTGTGGAGCCCAGCAGCCGACGAGGCCTTCCATCTACTCAAGGGACGTTTCACCTCCGCCCCATTGCTCAAAATACCCAGGCCGATGCCCCGTCTCTGAGATTCGGGAGAGGGTCCTGTTCAGAATGCACCTATAATATCACCCTCCTGTGGTCTGGGACGTAGATGTGGACATTCGTCAGGCTCTGGAGAGGGAGCCCGCACCCACTGACTGTCCTCCCGAGGGCGTCTACGTTCCCACGGAGATAAGGGATTGGCTGCTGACCTGGGCACACAGCTGCCATTGCTGGACATCCAGGTATTTCTCACACTACCCAATCCAGCTTTGAGAAGTACTGGTGGCCCACCTTGGCGCAGGACGTCACTCGCTACGTCAACTCCTGTTCCGTATGTACCCAAACCAAATCCCCCCCGGCACACTCCAGCGGGMAAACTCCTTCCCGTGCCTCAGCGTCCCTGGTCCCATCTATCCATTGACTTTGTTACTGATCTCCCCTCTGACGGTTTCATGGTGGTTATGTATAGATTTTCAAAATCCTGTCATCATTTTAATCCCTCTTTCTGGTCTCCCTACTGCTCTCCAGGTCGGTGAGGTACTATTCCAACAGGTCTTCTGACATTATGGCCTTCCGGAGGACATCATCTCCGACCATGTCCCCCAATTCACGTCACGGGCATGGAGAGCCTTTATGGAGAAGCTCGGTCACGGTCAGCCTCACTTCCGGGTATAGACCTCAGTCCAATGGGCAGGTGGAGAGGATAACCAGGAACTGGGGAGGTTCCTGAAAAGTCATTGTCAGGGAGAGTGGGCTCGATTCCTTCCATGGGCGTACGCRCAGAACTCGCTACGTCACTCCTCCACTGGGTTGACCCCCTTCCAGTTCTGGGTTTTCAGCCGGGCCCTGGCTCCGTGGACCCCGGGCCAGACCGAAGCTCCTGCGGTTGAGTGGTTCAGGCACGCAGAAGTGTGGAGCAACACTRGCATGAGACTCCAACGTGCCGTCCACCGTAGACTGCCACCACAGTGCAACCCCCATGTACCACCCTAGGGATAGTGTCTGGCTCTCTACCAGGAACCTCACACTCCACCTGCCATGTAAGACGCCGAGCCCCTGGTTTATGGGGCCGTTCAAGGTTCTCCGGAGGGTCAACAAGGGGACGTATAGGTTACAGCTTTCCATTGACTACCGTATCTCACTTTCTTTTCATGTATCCCTTCTCAGGCCGGTGGTTCCTGGTCCCCTAGCTGATTCCCCCCCCCCGGACACCGTCAGATCTCTACTGGATTCCTGACATTGTGGGAGGGGAATGGCCCAGAGGAGCGGTGTTGGGGTCCGATGGACGACATTCTGGATCCCAACATCATCCGTGATTTCCATCTTCATCACCCGGCCCGCTCCTTGTCCTCAGGGCCGCGCGTTGGGGAGGAGGAGGAGTACTGTCACGTCTACCCCTGCTCCTCCCCTCTGGTGTTCAACGTCGGCGGTATACTAACCACCGGTCCTGGGATCCATCATTACGCACACATGCACGTCATCATGAGGCACATCTGGACTCTGTTACCTCCCCTATTTCTGGCACTCCCTTAGGCTCTTTCCCCAGTCAMTATTGTTTATGTGTAGATGCTACTGTTATGTTGTCTCGTTCCATGTTTTATTAAACATTTCACCTGCTTCTCGACTTTGTCTCRGTTACACTATGGGTATATCAGTCTCCACGGGTAATAAGTTGGCCAATTCGCTCTGTCCACAAGCGGCACCCCTCGCCATAGGTGGCTCATTACTGGGATTCATTGCTGATTCCTGCCTGTATCTTATTAGTCCTTACTAGTTTTATAGTGATACAGATTGTAGGCCCTGTAGGTGGTTGGTAGTGAAGTTGAGGGACAGGAAGTGCTGGACACGGCCATGCTATTATTCAACAGTCTCTGTGGTTCATATGAACCCTGAAATGAGCTGTCTCCAGCTCCAAGCTTTTCATTCCTGGGAATTAGATTTGATTACAAATCGCCCCGGTCTCTTACCACAGAAGGGGTAAGAGACCGTTCCATTCCCAGCTAGGCTAAAAGGCGCTTTGTCGCCAGTACCTATGGCTGGTCAGTAGGTTTACTTCCAGTGTTCATGGGTGTCAAAAGTGTCTCTTGCATGTGAGTTCAATGAAAAGTGTCCCTCCGCGTTCATACAAGAGTGGTGGAAATGGAGGAAGAACCAATCTCTCCCAGACCACAAAGTGGCATCCCACCCCTTCAGATGGCACTTCACGGGAGGCTCACTATCTGCTCCGAACAGAGTCCCCCTACATCATGCGAACAGTGACATCAGGGTACATGCTACAATTTGTCTCCCATGCTTCTGCAGCATCACTTCGACTGTTSCCAAGTCCTCAGCCCCATTTAGAGGGAGGGAATACCCTCCCGTCTCCAGAAGCAGGCAATCCGAGTGGTTCCTATGTTGAAAATACAAGATGGCTGGTACAGACGGTATTTCCTGGTTCCGAAAAGGGACAGGACTTTGCATCCCATTCTAGACCTACATGCCCTCAGCAAGCACCTCAGACTGCAAACTCAGAATGCTCACGCGCCGCCGGCTTTTACAACCTATTGGCTGGTGGCGGCAGAGTCGAGGGGGCACGCAGTGTTACACACATCCATACTACTGTCCCGTATTGAGTTTCTAGGCTTCATAAGAAACCAGAAAAAGATCTCAGCACATACCGTTTTTGGGTCTCGAGCTAGACTCACTCGCATATCGCTCTTTTCTATCCCTGTGGAGGGTGTCCGGGTTCCGGCTCTGCTTAGGCAAATTTCGGTTGGATCACACAGTGCATTTTCGCCAGTGGCTATGCCTACTGGGGATGATTGCTTCTGTGATGGAAGTCGTTCCCGTGGGGCTATTGTTGATGTGGCCCTTCCAGCGCTGAATGCTAGCCACTCACCTGGACGCATCTCGCAGTCTAACSCGGACGCTTTGGGTGTCCCTGTCAGGCCTTCGGGCCCTGGCCCAGTGGTGGGACCCTCTGTTATTGTCAGGGAGCTCACATGGGCTGAGTTATATCTGGCAAGGTGATCACGACAGATGCATCCCCCCAAGGGTGGGGTCTGCTGTACAAAGGCAACTCGATTCGGGAGGTATGTATACTGGTGTGGAGTGCACCATATCAATTACCCAGAGCTCCTAATGGTATATCGGCACTCACTTCCCCGTGCTTTTATCGGGCAGGCTTGTGCTGGTCAGAACCAACAATATGTGAGTGGTGGTGTGCATCAACAGACGGGGAGAGACTGTCTCTCGTCCTCCTAACCTTGGCACGCTCTCTATTTCTGGGGAGCAGTGCGCACATGCTCTCGCTTTGGGCTACTGTTCCCTGAAGGAGGGAAACGAGGTACAACACCTGTTTGGCCCCGRYCCGCCCGTTCCTGGGCTCAGTGAAGAGCGGTATTATCAGGCGTGATTGTAGATCCTTCAACCGAAGTCGCGAGAGTGCGACTCCCCATAGTAAGGTGTACCTCGTTTCCCTCCTTCAGAGAACAGTAGTTATAGTCATAATGTTAAGTTTACTTTTATGCACTCGACGTGCATACTCTCATCACCTATACCTATTGGGAGAGATCAATGCCCACCATGGCATTAACTGAGCAACCATGTACAGTAGCATGGGTTTGCTCAGCGGCCATCTACACTCTTGTGCAATAACGGTAATAAAATGTCTTACCACGTTCTTTCTCTCTCTCTCAGGGGCAGACGTTGGGTGGTAGACCTACGGCAGGATGAGTGGGATCCTGAAGAGGAAGTTTGAGGAGGTGGAGGTGGATAGCCCCTCCCCCTGCCTCTCTCTCCGGGGGTCCGATGACGAGGTCTCCGCTGGCAGCGACAGCGGGAACAGCAGCGACAGCGTCAACCCAGGCCCCTCCACCCCCGTCACCCGTGAGTTGCTTACCCAGCATTGCATGTACTTGACTGCTTAACTAACAAAGCCAGCTTTGCCAACTTTGGACAACACTGTCAACTATTTGACCCCAAGTGAATGAAATAGCGCCTTACATTGTGCTAGTGAGTAGCCTTCCATCTTTTCAGTAGAAAAAACTCCCAGTTACGAGAACCTCTTCRTCACCTACTGCTTTTCAAATCAGCTGCGATTCCTTCAAGCACCACCAGCATAGAGAGCCTCAGCGGGATTCGAATGATAGAGAGAAACAGGAAGTAACTCTTGGGAGTAGTGTGATTTCATCTCTCTTTAGGAGTCATAGGGGGTGATCTCCCCTAGCCCCTGCTCCCTGTGGGGTTTTAGATGACAGGGAGGATGTTAGGGATGCTAGAACTCAAGGGGTCCATAGGGAGATCAATAGCAGCAATACTCACTCAAGAGCTCCTGAGTGGCACAGTGGTCTAAGGCACTGCTTCTCAGTGCAAGAGCTGTCACTATAGTACCTGGTTCAAACCCAGGCTGTATCACATTTGGCCATGATTGGGAGTCCCATAGGGCGGTGCACAATTGGCCCAGGTTTGGCCGGGGGTAGGCTGTCATTGTAAATAAGAATTTGTTCTTAACTGACTTGCCTAGTTAAATAAAGGGTCAATAAATAAAGTTAAACATTTATATAGTGATACTTTGTCTCTAAATGCCCCCTCTCTATCCAACTCTCTCTCCTTTTCTCTCATCCCTCCTTCTCTCCCTATCCCTCCCTCTAACAGCCTCTTCTATCTTGAGGTGTGAAAAGCGCCTGCGTGTGCGCAACGTGCACTTTGAGAGTGTGACGGTGTACTACTTCAGCCGGCGCCAGGGCTTCACCAGCGTGCCCACGCAGGGTGGCAGCACCCTGGGCATGTCCACGCGCCACAGCTGGGTGCAGCGCTACACCCTGGGGGAGTTCGCCGTGGAGCAGGAGAGAAGCCACCGAGACATGCTGCGAGACCACCTCAAAGAGGAAAAACTCAACTCCATCAAACTCAAGGTAGTCAAGTCGATCTAACTAAAGGTAGTCAACTTTAGTCAACTCCATCAAACTCAAAGTAGTCAACTACTTCTAACATAGGGGCTCCTAAACCTTTTTAACCCAGAACCCTATTTTGATATCTGAAAATTCTTGTGACCATCACATACTTTTAATGTGGGGCTATGAGAGTCAATTGCAAATTAGTCTGACATAATGTATCCAGCATCCCGGAGTCGCCTCTTCATTGTTGATGTTGAGACTGGTGTTTTGCGGGTACTATTTAATGAAGCTGCCAGTTGAGGACTTGTGAGGCGTCTGTTTCTCAAACTAGACACTAATGTACTTGTCCTTTTGCTCAGTTGTGCACCGGGGCCTCCCACTCCTCTTTATATTCTGGTTGGAGACAGTTTTCTCTGTTCTGTGAAGGGAGTAGTACACAGCATTGTACGAGATCTTCAGTTTCTTGACAATTTCTCGCATGGAATAGCCTTCATTTCTCAGAACAAGAATAGACTGACGAGTTTCAGAAGAAAGGTCTTTGTTTCTGGCCATTTTGAGCCTGTAATGTCAGACACACCCCACCACGAATGACTTTGGTGATTCCAATACTCCCGCTTGGCACAGCAACCTACTCAACTAGTCTATGAGTAAGAGAGTGGCGCCAGGTCTTTCTCACTATAGTTCTCCTTCTCATTGTCAGAGGACACCAACACGCTCTCTGGTATTGAGTTGGCGCTGTGTCTAACCATATCACTCTAGACACAAACGGTCTCTTTGGCTAAGATGCACTACCTCAAACTCTCTAGGGTTTAAAGGAGAGATGATACTACCAATATATGGTATCCTCCAGTTGACAGACACCACCAAGGGATGAGTCGATGTTTCTCGCGCAAACACACGCGACGCCTTTGGTCGCAGCTCTTCTGGAGTAGATGCCGGTCGTGTTTACACAACTTATCGCTAGGAGGGACCATATTCTTCCGGAATGAAGTAAAGAGATTCTGCACCCAAGCTTCTTGGAGTACACCAGCTACAATAGTTATTACAGCCGGAGTGTGGTTCACATCTACTACCAATTCCCGTTGTGAACACCCTGGGGAGAGTTGGGTTCTCCAACTCAAATACTGTAATTTATGTGTGTTGTTCAGTCCGCTATTCAAAGTTTTGACTTGATTTGTTGCACATCAATTCACCACTGTTTGGTGTTGTTTCAGCCTGTTCTTGTGCCTGTTTGACAGTTGCGGTTTCTTCAACCCTGAAGCTTTGTGCATCCGATAGAAGGTTTTCAATAGACTGTAAAGACTCTTCATGATCCATTGGGCGCCCCCCTTCCTTTACACCTACCATGATGCCCCTGATCTACTCAACTGTCTATTCCATACCTGGGGTCTGAGTTTATGGAGAACTGTCTGCATGAATGATCTACTCTACGCCACGGTGTAACTTTCTGTCCTGTCTGTCTGTCTGTCTGTCTGTCTTGTCTGTCTGTCTGTCTGTCTGTCTGTCTGTCTGCTTCTGTGTCTGTTAAATTTGTCTGTCCTGTCTGTTCTGTCTCGAGTAACTGTTGTAGTACTAATCGCTTCTGATCTTGTATTCATATATGTATGCACCACCAGGATACATTTGGCTTTCTCCGTTGGTGTCTCATAACTAGATCCTGTATGAGGCTGATCATAGGACATTTCTCGTTTAAGTGATCATCTATACGCAGTGTTCTGCAGCCGGTGGAGCCAATACACTGGTCTGTATGGAAACCGGCCTCACCGCTCAGGTTTGAGGAGACGAGACCGACCACCTGCTGCATGCTAATTATGGTTATATTTTGATGTGCGCTGGTTCAGAGGAGGACTTGGTGATCTTGGTTGTAGGCTGATTTTTGTGTGAGCGCAATATTTGTGTAGAGGGGCATGAGAACACCAAACAAATAAAATGTTAATTGTGGGCGTCATCACCACTCCGAGGGTCAAAAGCTAATCTCTTCAACCAGGTACATTACTGGGCACTTCAAGTACCCAGTGGTTTTAAAGCAAACGAGAGAGAGAGAGGGATGAGAAGAGAGAGGATGAGAGAGAGAATCTATCCCATCCAGAAGAAAACACAGAGCAGTGAGAGAAAGTGGGAAAAAGAGAAGAAGAGAAAAGGAGCGATAGGGATAGAGAGAGAATGCAGGAAAGCCACGCACTTGCCACACATTGCGCTATCAACACCACAGACTACCTCCCTCCCTTCCTCTCCTCCTCCTGTTCAACCATGTCACTAAACTACACTTCTCTTTATCTTCCCTTCTTTCGTTGCAGGGGCAGGATTGTCTTAATGTTCATAATGAAGAATCAACGGTCTGAGGCTTTGGCTGGGATTGTTACTGGGTGGTCTTCTTCTACCTCGCGTGGTGGCCGCCGCAGTGGCCTTGACAAAAAACACACTGTGCATGTGCGTTCCAAAAGAGCGCCAGTTCACCCGCCCACACACCACCCCCGATCGCCAAAATTAAGTTAAATCACTGTGATGGTTAGATGGTTGGAGGTTGGCATGCCATGTGTGGTTGGGAGGTTTAAATGCCTCACATGTGTGAGGGGGGGGGGGGGGTGCCTCCCTGTACAGGTGCGTGGTGGATTGGTGCTCTGCGTATACTCAGCGGAACCCTGAGGCTATCTACTACCACAGTCATGCTCATAATTAGCACAAGGGGGTTAGGCAGAGCGCTGCCAAATTGTGCATTTACAGTAAGTCTTTACTTGTTTTGGGTCAGACAAATTGCAGTGTTGATTTGAGCAGGGACCATTACTTGTCTCATCATTCAGGTTGCACTCAGGATTTTAAACACCATGTGAGTGTCCTGCAAGTAGCAGCGACCATGATCATTGTAGGGGGCAAAGCTCAGCATTATAGTTGTTTTTGGAAATACAATAACACTATTCTACCTATCGTCAGGTCCTTGAAACAGCTAGGCTGGCTGGCTAACTAAAAGGTAGAATAAACGCATAGGTCAAATACGGGAAATGCACTCATATTGTCACGATTGGGCCCAAACTTTAGTCGGAGAGCAAGTCAACATCTTCCCAACCTCAAATGACAGAGCTAGCATATGGTTTTCCCATACTAATTTGATGCCATTCCTATACCATCCAAGTACGCCTATAGAGGCTTGAATCGATCATACTTTGTCTAGAGGTTCTTCAGTTACAGGTACACCATAACAGAGTTAGGTCACGAAGACAGATGAATCTAACACCATTGCAATTATCAGTAGGATCCTCACATCGCACGTCTCTCTCTAGAGAGGGTCCACTGCATTGTCAGTTCAACACTGCGGTTCACCAGTTCAACT
Source organism: Salvelinus sp. IW2-2015 (assembly GCF_002910315.2). NCBI lineage: Eukaryota > Metazoa > Chordata > Actinopteri > Salmoniformes > Salmonidae > Salvelinus > Salvelinus sp. IW2-2015. Next base: position 1,602,969 of record NC_036852.1, read on the forward strand.
AAGGCCTTTGTGCAATCTCGTACGCTTAATAAATAAACGTTGTTGGCGGGAGAGTCGTGCGGCTGTTTACTTATCTGATGCTTTGGTTCTTGTGCGCTCAGTTGAGATGCATATTGGTGATTCTCGCGCTTATTATCAACAAAAACTCAGGAGGTTGCCTATAAGCTCGTGACATATCTCGCCGCTCTCACTCAACCTCATAAAAAATTAGTAACTATATAGCATTCATCTATGTTGCAGTCGCATAAACTGAGACTCAACATCCACTGGATAAGTGACACTTTACGGAGTCCTTAGAGTCACGATCACGTCCCTGCATGTGGGTTAGTTAAACTAAACGTAAGTGTGTGGGAAATAAGAACAAATTGGGAAGCAATCTGGTCTCGGTCTTGGTTGTCTCTTAATCTGAGGATAGATCAGTATTATTCTTTCCTTAAATGATGACATATTGTAGAGCACATGAGGAGTATAGTGATGGTCTCTCTCTATCCACTCACGCTCCTCATCTTGTATCACGCTCTCTTTCTCGCCTCGGCGCGAGGGATTAAACCAGGATATAGCTACGGCCACGTTAAGTTGGACCATATAATAGGCTCAAAGAAAGTGTCGCAATTGATCTAACTTCGCACAATTTTCAATAAGTATCGAACTTAGGAGGGTTACTTATACTGTCACCATAAACCTCGCAGACACGGCAGGGTACTTTATTCGTAGTCGCGCCACCAAAAAAATCGACCGTCGGGTTTCGTATACATATTAGACCCTTATCAGGCTTCAATGTCACATTATTCTTACATTAGATGGGGTAATTAAAACTTAGCACTGATCATTGCCTGGGATATTGTTGGATGCGGACAAGTATTCACTTCTCGGGTTGGGAGCTGAAGTGGTATCTATATACTCGCAGAGCATTAGTCAGCGGCGGACGGTGCGCGGGTGCTGCTCAGACGGTCTGGTATATTGACTCGGAGAGGCTGGTATCGCTCAGATACTTCAAGGCAGGTTTTAATTGCGTGTTCTCTATCGCTTATTCAACAGGACAGGAGCAGGTATGAAACAACTTATACTACTATGTGTCGATGGTCTCATCCGAGTGCTTTTAAGATAGAAAATGATATAGTCACGATAGCGGTCTTTGATGATCCTAGGCCTACGTATCGCGATCGCTTATTTATTTTAGCTTCCTCCGATCATCGAACTGGTGAACGCGCAATTAAATTAATTCGTCATGGACAACTCGTGGCTAGTTCCCAGGTAGCGATGTAGAGACTCTTTCTGTATAGTCTGGGGTCTCCTACCTGCGCTAATTTCGACACATGTACTATATGTAGACGCACTATAGAGCACATTGGGTATAGCAAACCCACTTGGTATTAGGGGAGTAATTGGAACTCCAATGGTTACCTCTTTCCTTCTAGCTTCTTGCAATATCCGACTTTGGTGTGAGGGAGAGTAATGTCACACCTCAAAATGACATGCCGTCGCGCGCATGTCTCTCGCGACTGGAAGGTAGCGCTGAAAAGGTTTAACACTCCTCAGCTATACACGCAGGAGAAGCTGGTAGATCAGAGAGAGTCTTCCTCCGTGGA
>NC_036852.1:1604582-1628220 GCF_002910315.2 Salvelinus sp. IW2-2015
GATCGTCTCTCTCTCTGTGTTGTACCTGGAGATTCAGTGTGCCTTCTGAGTTGCCTGTCTCTCTCTGTTGTTGTACCTGTAGATGTCGAGTGTGCTTTCTGAGTGCTGTCGCGCTCTGTGTGTTGTACCGTGTAGATGTCGTGTGCCTTTCTGAGTGCGTGTCTTCTCTCGTGTGTACCTGTAGATATCAGTGGTGCTTTTCTGAGTGCTGTCTCTCTCTGTGTGTTGTACCTAGATGTCAGTGTGCTTCTGAGTGCTGTCTCTCCTCTCTGTGTTGTACCTGTAGAGTCAGTGGTGCGTTCTGAGTGCTGTCGCTGGCTCGTGTGTACCTGTAGATTGTCAAGTGGCTCGAGTTTGTTCATATGGATGATTCAAAAGCCTCAGGGGAGCATGTAGCTTTAGAGTGGCCTCCTTCTCTCCCAGGCTCCTCTCTGGGGCGTCTTCAAACCATCATGGGAGACTTCAGCAAGGCCAAAATCTGTAAGCTAAGAAGAAGACAGCGAGGAAAGAGGAGTGAGGTGTGAGAAGAGAGTGGAGAGAATGGGCTTCACATAGGACTCAACAGAAATTTCTGTTCAGTACAATATGTATACTGCCAGTTGGTTTAGTGATGACCTCACATGTTCAGACGTATCTCACCACTATTGAGGACTCAGGATCTTGGGACTTGGCCTTTGCATTTAAGGTGTCATCCAGTAGGACGTTATTGGGCTTCAGGTCGCCGATGCAGAAGTGCTGAGGAGTTGTGAGGAAGTTGAATTCCCGAGCGATCTGGTGGGCCAGGCGGAGGCCAGGGCCCAGGTGGGGGGCCAGAGGAGGCTGCCTGGAGGGTGGCCATGACCTATCTCATTAACTCCATCACAATACCTCAGCGGTGAGAGGCCTCTACCTGGAGATGGAGGCACCCCTGGTACACCCCAGAATCCTCACCACATGGGGCTCCCTCCCTTCTGCAGATTTTTTACCTCCTTAGCAGGGAAGTCTAAGCTGGAATGAGTGTGGTGTTGTGGTGTGGGGGGTGATTAAAGACATAGGGAGCCAGGACAACAAGTATTGATCACATACTGCACACCCTTTAAGAAAGATAGGAGTCACAGCTATCCAATCAGACTCATTTGCGGAAAAAGTTCAGGTCAACATAACTTTAGGTGACATATTAGAATAACGGTATAAATTGCTTAAAAAGAAACATTACATTTTAACTTTGTTTGGACAAGTGACTGAAAGCGTCATGAATTACCTTTCAATGATATATAACTAAACCCACTTTGAAAGCACCCAGCTACAAACTATTGTTTAAAAAATGCAGCCATATATGCCATTGACATTAAATGTTGGAAGCTTTGCCATATAGATTCCATGGAAGAGGGAAGCTATGTATGGATTGTTACACTTTGTTGATAAGGCACCGCATTTCACACCACACGGCTAGAACGGTTTTAAAAAAAGATTTGTAAACAGGGCCATCACAGGATTTTACACAATAACCCGACAGAAGACTAATTCCGTATGGCCGCCAAACAACCAATGGGTCTTTATTGATTAATTTTGAGATGACCGCACCATACCTGTATGAAATGATATAATGTGTTGTAGAACGCCCAAGAGATGTCTTAAAACTGTGCCATAGTGATGTAGAACACACAACCCACATGACCCAGATATATGAAAGATGGCACATATGAGGTCACATTATGATGTCACATTGATGATGTCCCACTGATGCTGTCACATTAAAGTCACATATAGGTCACATTATGATGTCCACATTAAGATGTCACGATTAAGAGTCACATTAATGAATGGCCACTATGACGTCACATTGTATGACGTCACATTATGATGTCGCATATGAGGTCACATACCACAGAATTGTGTGGTCTAAAAAGCATGTACGAATTGAGAACTTCTGAATATTTTACCTTCAAACATTTTAAAAGGATAATGTACAAGTGAATAGTCATGATGTAGCTTATTCAAAATGACATACAATGTTATCCTATCAACGTTTCATAAAAGGTAATTAAAGAAAAGAGCAGAAGCTGCTAATGATCCGTTCAGACTCCAGTTCTACCGACCTACAGGTTATGGAAGATGTTGCTGCTTTAATATTCACCAGTCGTTTCCTCAAGTAGAAAGCCTAGCACTTCGATGCTTAAAAAAAAAAACCCAACAAAACAACTAAAACACTTTAGTACAAAGCTACGGTAATGTCGCAACAACAACAAAAAATATTTAAATACGTACAGATATTACAATTAGAAAAAACCACCACCAGAATTACTATCGTATATACTACATTTCTTTCACTACAGTGTTATACTCTTAGAAAAAAGGTGCTATCTAGAACCCTAAAATGGTGCGTCTACCGACTGAGCTACAAGGGACCAGTTTTACCCCAGTATTACACTGAGGCTACACGGACCAGTTTACCCCAGTATTTTACACTGAGCTACACGGGACCAGTTTACCCCATATTTACTTGAGCTACACGGACCCTTTTACCCGTATTACACTAGCTACACTGGGACCAGTTTTACCCAGTATTTCACTGAGCTACACGGGAACCAGTTACCCCAGTATTACACTGAGCGCACACGGGACCAGTTTACCCCAGTATTTCACTGAAGCTACACGGGACCAGTATACCCAGTATTCACTGAGCACACGGAAACCAGTTACCCCGGTATTTCACTGAGCTACACGGACCAGTTTTACCCGTATTACACTGAGCTACACGGGACAGTTTACCCCAATTACACTGAGCACACGGGACCAGTTTACCCATATTACACTAGCGCTACACGACAGTTTACCCCAATTACACTGAGCTACACGGGACCAGTTTACCCAGTATTACAACTGAGCTACACGGACCAGTTTACCCAGTATTACACTGAGCTACACGGACCAGTTTACCCCATATTCACTGAGCTTACACGGACCAGTTTTACCCAGTATTACACCTGAGCTACCACGGGACCAGTTTACCCAGTATTTCCACTGAGGCTAACGGGACAACAGTTACCCCAGATTTCACTGAGCAACACGGGACCATTACCCCAGTATTAACACTGAGCACACGGGCCCAGTATTACCCCAGTATTACACTGAGCTACACGGGACCAGGTTTACCCAGATTTCACTTGCAGCTACACGGGACCAGTTGACCCCCAGTATTTCACTGAGCTAACACGGACCAGTTTACCCCAGTATTTACACTGAGCCTACACGGACCAGTTACCCTAGTATTTCACGAGGCCACACGGGACCAGTTGACCCCAGTATGTCACTGAGCTACACGGGGACCAGTACCCCAGTATTTCACTGACTACACGGGACCAGTTTACCCCAGTATTTCACTGAGCTTACACGGGACCAGTTTACCCCAGTATTACACAGCTACACGGGACCAGTTACCCCAGTATGCTACACTGAGCTACACAGACCCCAATTTACCCTAGTATTTTCACTGAGCTACACGGGACCCAGTTTACCCCCAGTATTTCACTGAGCTACACGGGACCAGTTTACCCCCAGTATTACACTGAGCTACACGGGGACCAGTTTACCCCAGTATGTCACTGAGCTACCACGGGAACCAGTTATACCCCAGTATTTCACTGAGCTAACGGGACCATTACCCAGTATTTCACTGAAGCTCACGGACAGTTTTACCCCAGTATTACACTGAGCTAACCACGACCAGTTTACCAGTATTTCACTGAGCTACACGGGACCAGTTTACCCCGTATTTCACTGAGCTACACGGGACCAGTTGACCCCCAGTATTACCACGAGCTAACACGGGACCAGTTTACCCTAGTATTACACTGAGCTACACGGACCAGTTTTACCCCAGTATTACACGAGCACACCGGACCCAGTTTACCCCAGTAGTTCACGAGCTACACCGGGACCAGTATCTCAACCCCGATTACCACTGACGACCACAGGGAACCAGTCTTCACCCCAGATTACACGAAGCACACGGGACCAGTTACCCCAGTATTAACACTGACTACAACCCAGGATCCAAGTTTACCCCAGTATTACACTGAAGCTACCCACGGGGGACCAGTTTCCCCAGTATTACACGAGCTACACGGCACCAGGTGTCCCCAGTACTTTCATGCGTCAGGAAACAACTTACACCAATCGAGACCAGAAGCGTTGTGACCCCAGTTATTTCAACCTGGAAGCTACACGGGAACCAGTATTAAAATACCCCATTATATATCCGATCTCAGAACGACTACACTAGGCAAAGGCAGGTCCAAGTTACGGGCCGCGAGATACTTATCACGCGAGCCTACACCCAGATCATCGTCGGTACCAGTTTCTTACCCCAGTATTTCATCTGAAGCTCCTACGGGGACCAGTTTACGCTCCCAGTATTACACGGTGAGCTACACGGGGGAACCAGTTTTACCTAGTATGCACTGAGTAGCTAACAGGGAATCCATTAGCGCCGCTACAGTATCTTACACTTGAGTCTACCCCTCGGACCCAGTTCCCTAGCGGCCCGAGTAATTTCACTGGCTACACTGGGACCAGTTTACCCAAGCTAATTACACGAGCACACGAGACCAGTTGGAACCCAGTAGGTTCACTGAGCGTACACTGTTGGTATCTCGAGTTGTACAAACCGCCCAGTATCTTTCACTGACTACACGGGACCAGTTTACCCAGAGTCATGTGGTGTGATCAAATTAAAAACCAACACTGAGAATTTAAGTCACACAGCAGGTGTCAGCGAGTGCACCGCCGAGGACGTTTAAGCTGTTCATCCTGCTCTACTGTGCTGGCGCCTGTCGAGTGTGAGGATTCTCTGTCAAAATGGGATTTCTGAAGGAGGCATGGAAGGGCTTGAGCCTTCCATGAAGGAGTAGTTATAGTCAAGATCCAAGAGTAGAAGAGAGTGTTTATAAAACGTTTGGCACATTTGTCAAGGATAATTCCTTAATTAAAAAGTCCCCAGATTACAATAAATAAGCCCTCAGGAATACCTGCGGTTTCCAGTTTGCACAAAGTCAGTGTAAGTTCATGAGAGCCGTTCGTCAGGGGGGGTGGTGAGCTGTGGCGGGGGGGGGATTACACAGCAGTGACGATGGAGCCGAAGAACGTTGGGGAGCGAGAGAAACAGCACCGTCTTTGAATGTGAGTATTTCAATCGAGAGAACAAAAGAACTTGACTTCTTGTACGTTACGCTGTGCGTGACATAATCATGAAAACCAAACACCTCCTCTTCTTTCCTCAGAGTGTTCTTGCTTCCTGTCCGGTGATGACGGAAGGAACCCCGCGGCTAATAAAACGGGACAGTATATCCGGAGAGACCGATGATTACGTAAAACAGAGTCACTTATATCTTTCAAGTACCCCAGGGCGAAAAAATACTGTACCCTAACCGTAACCTCATCTTAAGAGTGTAGATTCACCCCTTCCACAGTATTCTAGCGACTGACCTTCAGCCCTGCATTACCAGATGCTTTTTTTACAACCTCGTTGAGTCTAGCCTGGTGTGTGTGAAAGTGGGTGCCTCTATCACCCAAAGTTACAATACAAAAACAAAGCTTCCTCTTCTTCGTGGAATGCAACGTACAATTTTCACAATGTTTTAATAGTTTAGCTGGTTATTTCAAAGTAGGATATGACAATAAGTTGAAAGGTAATTTCCCTGAATCTTTAGAACTACTTGTATGTAGGGTTTTTTCTTGGTTAAACAGCAATTTATTAACAGGTCAATGGCTGAATGTGTACCCATGTTAGCTCAACAGGTAACATGTCTACAGCTTGACCTATAAAGCTATTCACGGAGAATAATCGATGGAATCTGACGGAAGTCTGATGAATCTTACGTCCAAATGGGTAGACAGGCGAGAATAGATCCATAGAAGCATGCCAGAAAACGTTTGGCGTCTGTAACTGGCATTGTGCATAGGGTAAAATCCCGATGGGAAAATGATGGGAATTGATGAGTAAGAAAGAGTGATAAACACAGAGAAAAATGATGGGATGGATGAATAAAAGCAGTGAAAAAACACAGAGAAAATGGATGGATGATGAATAAAAGAGTGATAACACAGAGGAAAATGGAGGATGATGAAATAAAGAGTGGATAACAAGAGAAAAGCTCCATTGCTACCACTGCTATCACACTTTTTGCAAACTTGAGGAATTAACCGTCAACAAGAAATCTCTATGAGACAGCGTCACCCCAAGTGAGCCGGTCCACCCCCTGGCTCATGAAAACTAGAGGCAGGGGTGTCAAACGCATTCCATGGAGGGCCTAGTGTCTGCAGGCGTGTTTTAGTCCTGTCTCGAATGATATGACACATCATAGCAACACACCAGGGTGTGGGCGAATCCCAATTCACCTACTAATTAGCTGACCCTTAATCAAAAATTACACGTACAAGGAGGAGTGAAAAACCACAAGACACCTCGCGCCCTCTGTGAAATGGAGTTTGACACACGGACCTAGAGCCCAACGAATCCGTTACTTCCCCAGTGGACCTGGACGTAAATACATTTGACCTAAGAGCAACAACAACAACAAAAATAATTTAACCAAGGACTGTAGCAGCCAACTTAACCAGAAAATAAATTACAGATTTGCACCTTTAACAAAAAGGTTGACATCATTTAAAACATTACACTACGTTCAAAAGTTTGGGGTCACTTAGAGAATTCCTTGTTTTTGAAAGAAAAGCAAATGTTTTGTCCATTAAAATAACATCAAATTGATTAGAAATACAGTGTAGACATTGTTAATGTGTAAATGGCCTAATCAACTGTAATCGAACCCACAAATGCTGATGCTCCAGATACTCAACTAGTCTAAAGAAGGCCAGTTTTATTGCTTCTTTAATCAGGACAACAGTTTTCAGCTGTGCTAACATAATTGCAAAACGGTTTTCTAATGATCAATTAGCCTTTTAAAATGATAAATTTGGATTAGCTAACACAACGTGCCATTGGAACACAGGAGTGATGGTTTCTGATAATGGGCCTCTGTACACCTATGTAGATATTCCATAAAAAATCTGCCGTTTCCAGCTACAATAGTTATTTACAACATTAACAATGTCTACACTGTATTTCTGATCAATTTGATGTTATTTTAATGGACAAAACATTTGCTTTTCTTTCAAAAACAAGGAATTCTCTAAGTGACCCCAAACATTTGAACGCTAGTGTACATTGTTTTTCTTCAGGATTTTGGAAATTCTCCCGCTACCCCATTTTCATATCAGGTGACCCCACATGGGGTCGCGACCCCAAGTTTGGGAACCATTAGTCCAACTAACGGTAGTGAACTCTGTCTAACTAAAGGTAGTCAACTCCATCAAACTAATGGTAGTCAACTTTAGTCAACGCCATCAACCTAAAGGTAATCAACTTTAGTCCTCCATCAAACTAAAGCTAGTCAACTTTAGTCAATTCCATATAACTAAAGGTAGTCAAATGAATCTAACTCAAAGTAATCAACTCTGCCTAGTCAACTCCATCAAACTAAAGGTAGTCAACTCCGTCTAACTAAACGTTTGGACTGTGCCTTTAATGCCTTTGTATTGAAGTATCCAGCAGTGCAGTGGCAAATGCAGTTTATTAATAATAGATTGCATAAAGCATTCACAGTGGCACTTCTCCAAGTGCATTACATTGTCCATCGATGTGTAGCATGGCAGCTCTTTTTGTGCTAGAAATCAGCTAACATAGCAGAGAGATGAGGAAGGAATGTTTTCCCATTTGTAAGCCGGGGATAACCAGGAAAGCAGGGTAGCATTAGGACTAGGTTATGAATTCAAGGTTAATGACAAATCACATGAATAACCTGAGTGCCACAGTCCTTTCTAGTCAAAATGACCTTTACATTCCTTATAATGTATTTCTTCAGTGTATTCACTAGCACTCTAAGGTGCGTTATCGCAGTGATTCTAATCCAACACAAGGGGATGCGCTAACACAAGCGGTCAGTATTAGGAAGGTGTTCGGTATACTCAGTGTGCATCACTAGAGAGCATCACCATCTACTCGTGTGTTTTTCCTCCAGCTGACCAATAATGGCACTGTGGAGTCGGACGAGGCCGAGTCGCTGACCCTGGACGACATCTCAGAGGACGACATCGACCTGGACAACACAGAGGTGGACGAGTACTTCTTCCTGCAGCCGATGACCACCAGGCGGCGCCGCGCTCTCCTCCGGGCGTCCGGGGTTCGACGCATCGACGTGGAGGAGAAGCACGAGCTGCGGGCCATCCGGGTGTCCCGGGAGGAGTGCGGCTGTGACTGCAGGGGGCTGTGCCACCCCGCGACCTGCGCTTGCAGCCTGGCCGGCATCAAGTGCCAGGTAAATGGAGCTGTGGTGAGGGTCTCCTGAATTACCTCTGTCAGTATGTTTGCCTGTTAAGTGATGGCTGGCTAGCTGGCCCGCTATTGGCTGGCTGGCTGTTTGCCTGGCTGTTTGCCTGTCTTTTTGCCTGTCTGTCTGTTTGACCGTCTGCTATGCTTATGCATCTGTCTATGTGTTCGTTATTCATTGGAAACGGGAACCGTCCAGTATTGGAGGCTAACTGAGGCGTTGGTTGTCTGTCTGTACAGGTAGATCGAATGTCATTCCCGTGCGGTTGCAGCAAGGAGGGCTGCAGTAACAGCACAGGCCGCATCGAGTTCAACCCCATCCGTGTTCGCACCCACTTCCTGCACACCATCATGAAGCTGGAGCTGGAAAAGAGCCGCGAGCAACAACAACAACCGCAGGTCACCAATGGCAATGGTTACCATGGAGAACTACCAGTCAACGTCCCTGTCCAGCGTGCTCTGCAGTACCCCCTGATGTCTGACAACATCCCAGTCCTGCAGGCTCCCATCATGCACCTGCCGAGCACCAGCGACACAGAGCAGCATCTGGAAGAGGAAGTGGACGAAGATGAGGAAGATGATGAGGAGGAGTACGAGGATGAGGACGATGGTAGTAGTTTATGTAGCGGCCTCTCGGACTGCAGCACCGACAGCCTGCACACTAGTGACTCTGAGGAGGAAGAGGAGGAGGAGGAGGAAGATGACTGTGAGTCTATGGAGGAGGGGGTGAGTGGACCCCCAGTCTCTCACACAGAGGTGGTTTCTCTCTCCTCTGTGTTGGGTTACACTGATGGGACACACACCAACACCAACCACGCTAACCCCAACTCATACTACCACAACCCTTCATCAGGGTACTACCAGATGGACAACTCAGCCAACCTGAACCCCACACCCAAAGCRCCTAGTGAAGCTCCCTCACTCCTCTCACTCCCCAACAGGCAGGGGGCCACCGATGGCCCCACGGTCGTGTCACAGGAGCAGCCTAAAACCACCTCCGAGCRYCACAKAGACCACCTCAGCCAGATAGAGGGACTGTATATGCATTTTCCCCACACTGACAAAGCACCAGCAGCCAACGCCTGTTCCTCAGCCCCGCAGCAGAGCAACACTCCCCACAGTGGGGAGACTAGTACACTACACCATGAGCAGCCCTTTCAGACGCAGGTCAGCGTTTTTCATCATGAATCTTGTTCTAGAGGCAGCTCTGCGGAGTGGTCACTAGCTGGCACAGCCACAAAGTCATAAAATCTGATTTTAAACCTAACCTTAACCCTAAACGTAACCACACTGCTAACCCTAATGCCTAACCCTAACCTTAAGATCAAAAGCACATTTTTGTTTTCATTCATTTTTATAATATAGACAATTTTGACTCAGCAGATGGCCTGTCTAAGGGGAAATCGCTCAGTTCTGCCTCCAGGACAAGACTTATGACAATAATTGTCAATCTGCCTTTCAGACAGACATGAACGGTAATGATATTACACGTCCCTGAAGAATAGCACACGGTCTGAGGTATCTGTGGGGACTGAGAAGCAGCAAAGCCAGGGGTCTTTCAACGGGCTGGCTGAGGCGTCCTCTCTTGCCTGAGAATAAAAGGGATCCACCAATTCTAGAGACTAACACTAGTCACTAGCAGTGTCAGGTAGACGTGTGGCAAGTTCAATGAAACTGGTTAGTGTGATAAGTTAAATTAGCATTCCTTTGCAGCAAGTATGCACATTTGGATGAATGTGCTGACCAACTTAATCAAAGGGATACTTCAGGATGTTGGCAATGAAGCCCTTTATTGACTTCCCCAGATCCAGTTGAACATTTTTGTGTCTCTGCATGTAGTTTGAAAGAAGTTGCTAACTAGCGTTAGCGCAATGACTGGAAGTCTATGGTACCAGATGCTAGCTGTGACCATAGACTTCCAATCATTGCACTAACACTAGTTAGCATTGGCTTGCAAAACTACCTCTAACTTCCTTCGTACTGGATGAAGGATGCAGGGACATAAAGATGGTATCCATGAGTTCATCGGACTGGGGAAGTAGATAACGGGCTTCATTGCCGAAATCCTGAAGTATCCCTTTACCAGTGAAACTACATGATGTCAATACCAATTCATTTTCTGTACAGGAATAATGCTGTTTTTGACCTATCCTAGAAACTGGGTGGTCCGTTTGATTGAATAGAACCTGAAGGACAGTGTTTGTTGTTTTAAACACCCTGATGAATGTACCTTTTTAAAGTGAACGATTAGGTTGCAAAGGCAAGTTGTGGGGTTTTGCCTCAGAAGGATCTTTGCACATTATTGCACACACAGTTTCCATGTCCTGGATCTGAATCTCTAACAGGTATTGGACAATGACTGTGAAATAGTTCAAATTAAACAATGATTCCTTATTTCAACAGTATAACCATGTCGAATGGGYAAATGAAAAGATCATCTGATTTGAGTTAAATGAATGAACTAAGATAGACGCTAGGGCTCGGACGATATCAGTAACGCGATACTTGTTGGTAGCGTGGCAAAGAAACAAAACACAAAGCGGATTTCACTTCTTTAGAAAAACAGCCCTAATGTTGGAAARAKACATTYTGTTGTCACCCAGAGTCACATGTATTTATTTTCCATGCTATAGCACAGATTATTTACATAAAGCAGGTTTTTAAAAGACCAAAGAGTTTTGTCTGCTTCGTGTAAAAAAAAAAAAAAATGCCATGGGAAAAAAATTGCAATACTGGTATAGTCACAGCCTTAGTGGATTGAACTTTTATATGGAGTCAACTGGAAAATGTATATAGCTGCAGTTTATTTATGCCTATACAAAGTTTATGTAATATTATGTATGTTTTGATAATGAGAGCATGCGGTGGTTAGTATTGATGACAAATCAACACGATTTTGAGGTACTACAATTATTAAGCGTCGGTCTCGTGTTTATTTGTGTTGTCTCATAGATGTTGAATACTTTGCATGTGTTTTGTTAAAAGGAATGTTTAAAAATGAACGTTTTTTTTTATATACAGTGAGAATGTCAAAAGGAAACAAATTAAATAACATTTATACTTTACATTAGATTGGACAACACTCCAATATACTGTAGTTCGAGTCACAGACGTATAATCATCTCTGGTCGTACCATTACATTTAGGTCCATTTTCAAAAGGACCATGAAACTTGGAAAATGTACGTCGTTTGAAATCGTTTTAAACGTCGTGCTCAATTTCATGAGACAAGCTATATTTTCAGTGCTGCTATTATGATTTGTTATCAAGTTTTATTGTCACATGCARAGGATACAGCAGGTGTAAAACAGTACAGAGAGAACCTTAATTGGGGGCTCTTTCCCKAAAATGCGCAATAACAGTAGTAATACAGATAAGAAATAAAACACGTGAAATGCGACAGAAGAAAAAAAGAAAAGAAACAGGAGAATAGAGTTATATAACGTTCTTATATACAGYTCAGTACYGTGCCAGTACTGTTATTACAGTGTGCAGGGGTACTGGAGMGATTGAGGAAGGAATGGACCTACTCCATCACAGCATGTTCTTTGTCTCCTCTCTCTTTTCTCTATGTATCCAGTCTCTTCATCTAGCCCCTTTATGGTTCTCCTCGCTCTCTCTGTCTTTCCTGCTCTCTCACATTCTCTTGCTCTCATGACCTCTCCTCTCTCCCATCCTGTGACATCACATCACGTCAGCCAATGAGGTGGTGTACGGCGTYAGGGTGCCAAAGCGTTCATGTTCAGGTGATCTATAGTGAAGTAAGCTGCGTCTGTACCAGTCTCTGCTATTCTGCTGTAGATATGATTTGCTAGTCTATATTGTGGCCAATGTGAAACTGGGTATTTTATTGTGGTTTATTCTCGCAGCAGTCTGTTGRGTCATGAAGGCCTTGAAGTTCACAGAGCTCATGTTGTTTTTGTCTTTGTCCCAAATGGCACCTTATTCCCTATATASTGCACTTCTTTTTAACAAGGAAGTCGTACCATTATAGGGTATTTGGGACACGGCCTTCCTGTTCTGTTTAGTTTTGTTCCAGAATGTCTCTTTGTTTATCAAGACTGCGTAGAACTGGGGGCCTAAAATAGATATTCTCTGTCTCTTCTTTTTTACACCACCATTTGTTCCTTTTCCACAAACATCAGACTTTGAGAATAAATAACCAATGGAATAATTGTGTCCCTTGTCAATCATTTTGGTTGCYGATTATTATGACCTTGACATTTTGTCAAGATGAATCATACATATCAGAAATGTAATGTATTGTTGGAATTATTAAAGGAAGACTAAATGTACATCCTAAATCAACGGCTGTTTCAGTTTATAGTTTTTTTTTTTTTTTTTAAGTCTGTCAACACCCATTTTTCAGTTCCAAATGTAGCCTCTGAAATCCCTAGAGAAAACCAGTACCATGTTGTCTGTCCCGCCCACAGAGTCAGAGTGAGATGGATTCTCCGGAATGTGTCTGTTTCCCAGGGTAACACATAGCTAAGACTGCTGTCTTGCGCTCAAGACCTCTACATTATGTAATGAATTTGAGGAGTTCTTTCAGTGTTGTCTCAGCAGCTGATTATTCCAGGATGTACAGTGCCTTCGGAAAGTATTCAGACGCCTTGATTATTTCCACATTTTGTTAGGTTACAGCCTTTTTCTAAAAGTGATTAAAAAAACAATCCAACAATCAATCTACACACACATAATGACAAAGAAAAAACGTTTTTTAGGCTCTGTCTGGGCCACTCAAGGACATTCAGAGAGTTTGTCCTGAAGCCACTCCTGCGTTGTCTTGGCTGTGTGCTTAGGGTCATTGTCCTGTTGGAAGGTGAACCTTCGCCCCCCAGTCTGAGGTCCTGAACGCTCTGGAGCAGGTTTTCATCAAGGATCTCTGTGCTTTCCTCTGTTAATCTTTGCCTCGATCCTGACTAATCTCCCAGTCCCTGCCGCTGAAAAACACCCCCACAGCATGATGCTGTCACCACCATGCTTCACTGTAGGGATTCTGCCAGGTTTTCTCCAGACGTGATGCTTGGCATTCAGGCCAAAGAGTTGAATCTTGGTTTCATCAGACCAGAGAATCTTGTTCCTCATGGTCTGAGAGTCTTTAGGTGCCTTTTGGCAAACCAAGTGGGCTGTCATATGCCTTTTACTTTGGTGTGGCTTCTGTCTGGCCACTCTACCATAAAGGCGTGATTGGTGGAGTGCTGCAGAGATGGTTGTCCTTCAGGAAGGTTCTTCCATCTCCACAGAGGAACTCTAGACCTCTGTCAGTGACCATTGGGTTCTTGGTCACCTCCCTGACCAAGGCCCTTCTCCACGATTGCTCAGTTTGGCCGGGCGGCCAGCTCTACGAAGAGTCTTGGTGGTTCCAAACTTCTTCCATTTAAGAATGATGAAGGCCACTGTGTTCTTGGGGACCTTCAATGCTGCAGAAATTGTTTGGTACCCTTCCTCAGATCTGTGCCTCAACATAATCCTGTCTCTGAGCTCTACTGACAATTCCTTCGACCTCATGGCTTGGTTTTTGCTCTGACATGCACTGTCAACTGTGGGACCTTATATAGACAGGTGTGTGCCTTTCCAAATCATTTCCAATCAATTGAATTTACCACAGGTGGACTCCATTCAAGTTGTAGAAACATCTCAAGGATGATCAATGGAAACATGAGTCTCATAGCAAAGGGTCTGAATACTTATGTAAATAAGCTATTTCAGTTTATGTTTAATGTATTTTCAAAAGTGTCTGTTTTTGCTTTGTCATTATGGGGTATTGTGATGTCATTATGGGGTATTGTGATGTCATTATGGGGTATTGTGTGTAGATTGCTGAGGATTTTTTTTTWATTAATCCATTTTTGAATAAGGCTGTATGTGGAAAAAGTCAAGGGGRCTGAATACTTTCTGAAGGCACTGTATGTATTGTTATTTAGTATAAAGTCAGTTATAGTTAATACGATTCTGTTCTTGTTCATACCTTCAAAAGTAGTGATTGTAGTGAATTGAGAAATATTCCCGAAAATACATTAGGAACAAGGTTAGTTTTAGTTTTAAACTGACTGTCAGATCAGTCAGTCTACTCTGGTGTTCTTGAGATGTCAGCCCTGTGCTATACCTCTACACCTGGATAGTTGACAACAAATTTAATCATGACTAAATTATGGATTAATGAGGAGTTAAGTAACAACACTGAAATAATCATTATTACATTCATTAAAATATTCTTAAAATTACATAATACAAGTACAATAAATTATAATAGGTTGTACGGTTTGACTCAATGGAACTTGATGACAAAACCAAAATTCCCTTGCTTACTGTGTTTGCCTATGTGGGGTTATTGTTTATTGCCCTTTTGTGCTGTTGCTGAGCAACTATTMCTAGGTAATCATGGAAATTATTCTCAAGAGTTGAACAGACATAATAACCTACTATAATGACATAATTTGAGTACTTAATTGAGCGCATAAGTTCAGCCTACTGCGTGATTTGAGCCAGTCAACAAGCACTCATAGAACATGTTTACTGAAAATCTCCTTGAAATCAGCCAGAAGTGCTACCCAGACTGGTCGTGCGTCTCCCCGCCTCTAGGTGGAGCCACTGACCTTGTTTTGCAGGGACTCCTCTCTTTGGTGGCAGGCAGGTTAGGGTATAAAGTGGTCCTGTCTTCCCCCCTCACACAGGCTAATCTGTTCCTGTATGGGGACCTTGTCATGTCTTATTGCCTATGGGTGTGTATTAAACTAACATTTACTCAAACAGACCCCCACTACAGCAGGTGCTGAGCACACAAAGGACTTGTATGGATTAAAGCACAGGGATATGAAGGCAGTTCATCGATACTATGCATATACTGTAATACTGTACAGTATAATAAGTGTATTATATGGCTTCTGATCATGGTGTTTTTTTCTGATGCAGGGAAGGAGGGAAGGACAGGGGTTGGGAAGGGTATGCCTGCTCGCAGTAAGGTATTGTGGGTAGGCAGTTGGGAGACACTACTGATCAATCAAAAGCGGGGGAGCTGTGATGTAAGGTTGCCAAGCAACAGCAGGGGAGWATCTGGCGGCAGGTTCAGCAAAGTGTTTTGAGGCGGTAAGGGTGGGGGTAATCTCAATCTCTCTCCCTCTGTATACAGCTGATATATGTCTCCCTGCTGCCTATTGACCATTCAACATGCTAACAATAGATTGCATAACGCAACAGTTTAATCTGATTGAAAATATTCTGTGTACAAAGTATGCTTTCCAAAATCGGTTTTATTTTGGAAATCTTGATTTTGTGTTTTGTGGTCACATCTTTGGTTCTAGCAAAAATGTCACTCATCACACATTTGCAAATGTATATACATTTCAGTGTAACATGAAATTCAACCACATGGATGATCCCGTCAACCAAATATCCAGCAATCGTCATACTTTCTGATAGAGCTTAAAAGAGGAAGGTAACAGGTGTGTTCTTTATTCTTTTGAATGTTTTAATTCATGTTAGCAGATGAACTGATACTAGTCCTGACCTGCATGCCCTTCACTAACATACTAGCTGAAGGGAAAATGGCTGCCGATTGCTTTATGTTTCATATCTACAGAAATGTGGACCATACAACTGTTTCATGTGTCAATGTGTGCAGATTGTAAAACAAGTTGTAGAAAAATGGCAACCTAAAAGTTACTTTTAAAAGCAACAGTAGCTACAGTAGAAGTGCTATTTATAATACTTGTAATACAAGTAAACCGTAGACCCCAGTCACACACACTTTCACGCACACACACGCGCGTGCCTGCACGGACGCACACACACGTGTTTGCGCACACACACACATATGCTCACATAATACCCATTGGGGGGTGGCCATGAAAAGATCAAAAGTGCTCTTACATCAAATGGAAGTGTTATGCAAACTGTGGGTCCATATAGTACACCATACTATTTATAAATCGAACCAAATCACTATGTTGAAAGAATCAGGCTTTGAATTCAAATAATGAATGAACTATGAGTACAGTGTGCAGTACAGACGAGTGCTAAACTCAACGCCAGGTGTCATATGCACATATTATAATGGAGTTAGACATCTTTGGAAAAAGACCATCAATGTGTTCCCTTTATTATATTTTTGTTAGTCATCTTTCTTTACAAGAGTGCTTCGACAGAAACAAGGAGTGGAGAGAGAGAGAGAGAGAGATATTGAAATACATCTGTCGGACACATTGCTTTATGACAATGAATGTCTACGAAAATGAAGATCTCATTGAATCCCTCTCAATGAATCTGTTGACATACATTCAGGATCTCTGTGTCCGTGGGCATGTTCATAGAAACAGCGAGGGGAGAACAACAGCAATTCATATAGATGTACAAGATATATCTTTACCAAGTGTCACCGATGATAGGTTGTGGAATTAAGCTTGTGCATAATGTAACGTTCACGTGATGAGTAACCTTGCCTGAGACCTGAAGACCTGGGTTAGCTCCCCGAGCTAAGTCTCAGACCTTACCTCAGCGGGCTAGCACAGTCTTGTGGTGTGCAGGAGACCCGGTTAGTTACATATACAGTACCTATGCTTATTCCCAGAGGGATACACAAAACCTTGGCCTGAGCACAAAGAGTTCTGGGAGTAACAAAACGTATGTGGCATTAGTGTTGGAACATGGATTTGTTTAGTCGCTGAGTTTTGCTGTACATGGTGTTTTTACAACCGTGAAAAGCAGRGGACACATTCTCACAATTACACGATAAAACATTCCTTACCATTAAAAAAATGAAATTATACAAAAATGCAAGAACCTTAAGTAACACGGCGATCGTTATTCAAGACACTGGATGTATAATGGTAGCAGCAGCACTAGCTACAGAAAACTTCACAGTATACTCATGTGTGTCAGATAGTAACACTCTACAGAAAATCACAAGCGGTTTCGCAATGGCTTTTTGAGTTGCCGTCTTTCACTTACTCCTGGCAGTGATACATAACAAGCGGCTATCTTCCCCTGCCTTGTAACTATGTAACCCCCTGGAACAGTCCCCTTAAATGGCTCCAATCCTGCTCTCAGGCCTCAGCCTTAGCTAGCTACACATCAGTTTGGCCTAGCACCCAACACCACCACACCCCCTCCACCAAGACATTAGCATACATCGGTCCTCCAAATCTGTAAACACGTTTTTCTTCAAAGCGAACGTCTTAGTACTCATCATTTGTCCTTTTGTTCGCTTATTTATTTTGCTCTCTCAGATCTTTGTCTCTGTTCTCTTTCTCCCTCTTTTCCTTCTCATATTGGTCCTTTTCCAAATTTGTGGCACTGTTGTACGAAGGCAGCGAGGCGGTGGAGGGCGTCATGTCCGTTTTCTCAGTGAGGGTGGAGTTGTCCGCGGACTGTCCTATCACCAGCACCTCCTTGTCCTCCAGCTCATACATCACACTGCCTTTAGGCTGCTTCTTGTAGAGCTCTGCTGCTTTCTTCAGAGCGAGTCGGGCCAGGTAGCGCCTGAATGACCTCTGGATCACCAAGGCAGACATGTCTTCCTGCTTGCGCCGCAGGGTACTGGTGATGGGTTCYTAGGAGACTTTGGAGGGGTTGGAGGCCATGAAGCGCTCCTCCATCTGGCCCCGGAGGAGGTCCAAGCCTTCYCCCTCTCCCAGGACACGCTTGGTGAAGGCAAACAGGATGTCAAGGCAGTGGATGCGCTCCCCGCTGACCATGGGCAGATCCATTTTGATCAGCTGGATGTGGTTGGGCTTGGCCATTCGCAGCGGCGGGTCCAACGCGTCTGCAAAGTCCGACAGCTTGTSGTACTCCACGAACTGKGTGGCGTCCGGGTCGAAGCGCTCCCACACCTCYTAGAACATCTCAAAGTCGTCCTCGCTCAGCGGCTCGGCCGACTCCTCGGTGGCCACGCTGAAGTTCTCSAGGATGACYGCYATGTACATGTTGACCACGATGAGGAAACAGATGATGATGTAGCTGACGAAGAAGAACATGGCCACTGGCGGGTTGCCGCAGTTTCCCCGGTACAAGGTGCCRGGGTGCTCCATCTGGCTGTCACAGTCGGGCTCCTTCTTGTTGAGAATGGGCGCCAGGAGGCCGTCCCAGCCCGCCGACGTGGTGATCTGGAACAGGCAGAGCATGCTGTTGCCGAACGTCTCGAAGTTGAACATGTCYTCGATTCCCGCCTCGTGCTTGACGTAGGCGAAGTTGGACATGCCGAAGATGGCGTAGATGAACATGACCAGGAAGAGCAGGAGGCCAATGTTAAACAGGGCAGGAAGTGACATCATCAAGGCGAACAAAAGCGTCCGGATGCCCTTYGCGCCCTTGATGAGACGMAGGATGCGGCCGATTCTGGCAAGTCGGATGACTCGGAATAACGTTGGGGAAACAAAGTACTTCTCAATCAATTCTGATAAAAACATACCTGTAAGGACAGAGACAAAAACCACACCAATTAAACACATACAATTTCTCGGTTACAGCTCCAAACATTTATTCTGAATGCTACATTTCGATTCAAAAGACTATGAAGAGTCAGGGTTCTTACCTACGATTGAAAGGATGACAACGACAAAGTCAAACACGTTCCAGCCAATGGTGAAGTAGTAATGGCGGAGGGATATCATTTTGAGCGTACACTCCCCAGTYAAGAGCACTATAAAGACAAAGTTAATCCAGTGGAGGATATTTTCCCTCTCTGGTGTCTGGTCGTCCTCTTCCACCATCATAGTGACCATGTTGAGGCAGATGAGGATCATGATGACAATGTCAAAAGCCTGCTTCGTTACGAAGTCAAACACACAGCCTTGSAATGCATTCTAGAATGGAAAGACAGATGAAGGGAGAGAGAGAAACAGAGGTAGAGTGCGATATAAATACAGTATATATATTTTTAATGATCATTACAGTGAGAATTCAAATAAATATTGATTTACAAATGTTGTTATTTTGCTTTGAGAAATCAATCTTAAATATTCATTCTTAATCAGTCTTAAATATTGAGCTACTGCTTGGTTGAATGGTTATTGTAATATCAACAGGTATCAATATCAGTGTCAAACCGTTGGCCTGGGAATAGGCTTCTGGGGTTTCTTGGAGCCAAGCTTCTTCATGGCATTGTAGTATTTCTTCTGTTCCTCTGTCATGAAGATGTCCTGACCTCCAAAGTTTATAGGGAACAATACAAACCTGGTAAAAAGCTAACACACGTACACCAGAGCGTCTCTCTCTCTCTCTCAAGTTTCTTTCAGTCATTGTTAGTCAGGGCTAGGCGCGCTTTTCCGATCTCTCTCTCTCATCCCTCTCCTCTCGATATCTCTCAGGCTATTTTAGCTCTCTCCTTTCCTCCTGTGCCTGTCTTTCTTTTCTCTTGTCTCCTCTGTTTCTTGTATCACGGAGACTGCATTCACAGTGTTAGCTCTCTTAACGACTGGAAGGTGAATGTGTGTGTGTGTGTGTGTGGTGTGTTGTGTGTGTGTGTGTGTGTGTGTGTGTGTGTGTGTGTGTGTGTGTGTGTGTGTGTGTGTGTGTGTGGTGTGTGTGTGTGTGTGTGTGTGTTGTGTGTGTGTGTGTGTGTGTGTGTGTGTGTGTGTGTGTGTAACTCGTATGCCTGTGTATTTAGAATAAGACTTCAGCTAGCAGCAGGTTTGACAAAACACTGAGCTATCGATATCGCAGTGTATACGAACACCTGGTCACTACAGAATACGTATCTTTTTCTTCTGTTGGTTGAAGTTGTCAATGATGACACCAATGAAGAGGTTGAGAGTGAAGAAGGAGCCAAAGATGATGAAGATGACAAAGTACAGATACATGTAGAGGTTCTGTTCATATTGGGGCTGAAGTTCCACCTGAAACACAAACAAGAAAGATATACAGCAAAATGTTTCATCATTGCACATATTCAAGTCAAACCCTTATTTACAGGACATTCCTAWGGGAATAACCATTTTTTTACGAAAGCCATAAAAACACCAACATTCCAATAAAAYAAATGTCAACTCAAAACCTTAAATACAAGAGTCAACCGGACTTTAAACTGTCAGCCATTCTCCATGACCCGAGCCCCAAAGAAACACGTACATTACGAGAGTCCACAGCTGCGTACATGATGTCCATCCAACCTTTAAACGTTGCCTAGGAGCAGAGAACAGAATGAATTACTCTCCGAGGGGTCACTCTCAAGTGGTTACTTACATCTGACTTCCCTGTTCCTTTGCTGCAGCCTTGCAGTCAGGCTCCGCTCCACTACTTTTGGTTAAGGAGAGCTATTTTGGTAGCAGGTAGAAAATATGAAATGAACACTCTGTGAAAGGTGCTAAGCTATGTCTCAAACAAAAAATACTCTACACTGATTTAAAAGCACAAAAGTGGTATATACACTGAGTGTACAAAACATCAGGACCACCTTCCTAATATTGAGTTGCATCCCCCTTTGCCCCCAGAACAGCCTCAATTTGTCGGGGCAAGGTGTCGAAAGCATTCCACAGGGATGCTGGCCCATTTTGACTCCAATGCTTCCCACAGTTGTGTCAAAATTGGCTGGATGTCCTTCGGATGGTGGACCATTCTTGATACACACGAGAAACTGTTGAGGGTGAAAATGAAAAATCCAGCAGCGTTGCAGTTCTTGACACACTCAAATTCATCTGATCAGTCTATGTCATGGAAAGTGCAGGTTCTCCTAATGTTTTGTTCACTCAGTGTAAATGAACATTATATATGCACATTTCATAATAACTACACTTTTAAACCAGATTTAAAGCATAATCTTCCTGAACGCCAACAGACAACTGACCATGTCCTCATGCCTGTCCCACTCACCACTTGCAACAAGGCCAAGTACCCGGCCCCYACATTATCAAAGTTGATCTTGACATTCTTCCATCGGGCGCTGTCATTGGCCAGGGCCAGACAGTCGCTCTTGTTGTTGACCACCTCGATGGGAAAGGTCTCGTCGTTGGTGGTGTTGACGCAGTAGTAGTACTTCCCTGCGAACAGGTTGACACCCATGATGCTGAAGATGAGCCAGAAGATGAGGCACACCAGCAGCACGTTCATGATGGACGGAATGGCACCCAGGAGGGCGTTCACCACCACCTGTCAATCAAAGATGACACGGTTAGAGGGCTCGATCAAAGCGGTTCTCTGAGGTTTCTCTGGATAGGACTAGAGAGTAATGTGACAATGTGTTGAGTGAGATAAAGTCGAAGCTGAAATGCACACTCTTGTTACTCAAGAAAACATGTATTTCTAGGCTTATCCAAGAATCCTGGTTACCATAGATAATAACATATGCAATAATAATATAATAACGTATAGGGAGGGTGAATAGCGGTGGTAATATTTAAATATTGTGTTAGGTTAAGGAACACATGAGAATATGTGTACAGTATTTTCACTATGTTATTTTTAGTACAAAGCATGTTACGAGCACTACCACAAGAGTTTGACAGTTAACTATTTAAGGAAAGGAAAAGGAAGGAAATGCTCTTTCAAAGGAGTGGCGACAGAGCACATTTAAGCACTCAAAGTTAAAAAGCAAAACAGAAAAAACCTTAGAAGAGTCAGGATGAAGTCACAACAGTGTTTACTGTAAATGAAAAGACACACAAAGAAAATAATTACACATCAAAAGGCCCCACACAAGCAACATCGAGGCAGAGCAATGTTAGAATCTATCGACACAATGTGGAGAAAGTCATGCAGATACACACGAGAGACATATCTCGAAATCTAGTTCTGTACACGGGCATGCGCCCATTTAAAATACATCACTGGTGTCTATTTTCCTCCTTCTAGAAGCCTCAGCCATTTAAAAAGGACTGTGGCTAAGAATGCTACAAGATGTCAAATGTAACAAGGCKTTCGTCTCCTAAAATAAGTTACATTTAGTTATGACATTTAGTTATTTTCAAAAGACTCAATCGCAGTGGACTTTATCATAACAAATATCKTAAAAGCTGCTTGAGAGGCTCTTTCTGATTGCAGTTCAGCACGAAACATGTTCTCCAGTAACCCTTACCCTCATGCCCTCGAACCGTGACAAGGCCCTCAGGGGTCTTAAGGCCCGCAGTGTTCGTAGGGATTTAATGGCACTCAGCTCAGAGTAGCCTAACGCATTGGCTACCAAGCTCACCAGAGACACCTGAGAGAGAGAGAGAGACGGAGAGAGAGAAAGAAAAACAGAGAGAAAAAAACAAAGAGAGAGAGAGAGAGAGAAAGAAAAAAACAGAGAGAGAGAGAGCGAGAGAGAGAGAGAGAGAGAGAAATAAGCAATGTCAGGAGAGACATTTGCAGAAGGAGAACTATGTGTGGTACATGGGTAAAAAATGTTATGGAATTTCCATTCATTCCAATTGGTAAATGAATAATCACAAAATTAATCAAATCACTTTAAATTGCTATCCAAAGCTTAGATTTGAATTAATCTGCTGACAAAGCGTGTTCAAGGTCATCGCGTGTGCACGGAGTTCGGAATACAACTCCAGCAAATACATACATCAACAATGAGGAAGTCCAGCCAACACCAGGCGTTGGTGAAGTACTTCTTGAATCCATAGGCCACCCACTTCAGCAGCATCTCCAGGATGAAGATATAGGTGAAGACTTTGTCTGCGTACTCCAGCACAATTTTAATGGTCTTCCGCTGTTCTATGTAAATGTCTTCAAACGCCTACACAGAGACAAACGAGAAATCAAGCATCAGATAGTTGATAGTGCCTGAGGTCTGGGCTAAGGTCATGTTTGTCAAGTGTTTTGAGTCACATAGTTTTTTGTTTTTTTTTGTAAATTGTAGGGCTCTGAGTTTTTTCTGAACCACAAGACATGACCAGGAAATACTCTGGGCCCTAGTTATGCATATGGATCAGAGTTTTCCCTGTCCGGACTCAACCCTACTGATGAGTACATTCTGACCAATCAACGTTTCAGTTTTCACTTCAAAACAGAAGTGTCAGGCTAACCAAGAAGCCATAAAGCTCATCTTCACTCTACATCAAAGTAAGCAGACTGTAATTATTTGACACTCACATTGTGATGTAAAGACAACTAGAGCACACGTTTACTTGACTTTTCTTAAAGGAGCGGTYCAACATTACACAGGCCAYGTGAGCAGCAGCCACTCACCAGAGRGCCACTGCTGAGCAGGATCATGAAAATGATTAAGGTCTCGAACCAGTTGTGTTCCACGATGATGAAACACGTCTTCCTCAAGGTCCACCACATCTTCCACTTGCCCTCCTCAACGTTCACCTGGCAACACTGGAACCTGAGCACACAGCCTGGGAG
>NC_036852.1:1629860-1634418 GCF_002910315.2 Salvelinus sp. IW2-2015
GAATTTTGCGTGTATTTTGAGTAAACTCCGTTGTTTTACTCAACACCTGTGTCCTGCGCCTGACTACGCTACATATCTGCACACAATCGCTGACAGAATCACGGACCTTTCAAATGGAGTCAGCAGGTACAGCCAGCCCTTCTCTCCCAGTAGAGGAGCGCGTCCAACAGCACGCGACCATGTTACACAGTCTAGGGACAGCCATGGATCGCGTGCTGCAAACAATGGACAGATGGGAGAGAGGAGGTCTTCCGGTCAATCCTACCCCATCACCTCCGCCCGCACCTCAACCTACACCGATGTCCACCCCTCCATCGTCAGGACCCAGTGGGATTCGGCTCTCGCTCCCAGGAGCGTATGACGGATCAGCTGCCGGGTGCCAGGGGTTCCTACTACAGCTGGAGCTCTACCTGGTYGCTGTTCATCCGTCCCCTTCGGGACGTGAGAAAGTGGGCGCCCTCATCTCCTGCCTGACTGGTAAAGCCCTGGAGTGGGCCAACGCCATCTGGGGAAGGGAAGGCCAAACTCTGGATGACTATGAGGACTTCTCTCGCCGCTTCCGGGCAGTCTTTGATCATCCACCTGAAGGGAGAGCGGCGGGAGAGCGATTGTTCCATCTTAGACAGGGGATGAGGAGCACTCAAGAGTTCGCACTGGACTTCAGAACTCTGGCAGCTGGTGCGGGATGGAATGAGCGGGCCCTGATCGATCACTACAGGTGTAGTTTACGAGAGGACGTTCGTAGGGAGCTGGTCTTTAGGGACACCACTCTCAACCTGGACCAGCTGGTGGACTTGTCTATCCGGCTGGATAACTTGTTGGCCTCCCGCGGACGTCTAGATCGGGGTCCGCCCGTTCCATTACCCAGCACCTTGGATCCAACACCGATGGAGTTGGGAGGGGCTGCTATGAAGGGGACCGGAGGGGGGACCATTCCCTGCACCAACTGTGGCCGCAGAGGGCACACTGCTGGTCGGTGCTGGGGTGTTTCTCCTGGAAGTCGAGGTAGCAGGCGGAGTACTGGTGGGTCATCCCAGGTGAGTAGGCACACAACTCACCCAGAGCCCCCTGTTGCACACATGTGGTTACCTATAGAATTTCCTGAGTTTTCCCCGCATCCCCAGCATAAGGCGCTAGTAGATTCAGGCGCAGCTGGGAACTTTATTGACCGCTCCTTGGCACATAGATTAGGGATCCCTATTGTTCCTGTTGATGTTCCCTTCCCTGTACATGCCTTAGATAGTCGTCCTTTGGGGTCGGGGCTGATTMGGGAGGTCACAGCGCCCATTACTATTAGAACGCAGGGGGATCACGAGGAGAGAATTAGTCTCTTCCTGATCGACTCTCCTGCGTTTCCTGTTGTGTTGGGTCTTCCCTGGTTGGCCTCTCATGATCCGATTATTTTGTGGCAACAGAGGGCTCTCAAGGGATGGTCCTGTCAGTGTTCAGGGAGGTGTGTAGGTGTTTCCTTAGGTGCCACTACGGTGGAAAGTCCAAACCAGGTTTCCACCATGCACATTCCCCCCGAATATGCCGATTTGGCACTCGCCTTCTGTAAAAAGAAGGCAACTCAATTACCACCCCATCGACCGCGGGATTGTGCGATAGATCTCTTGGTAGACGCTGCACTTCCCAGGAGTCACGTGTATCCTCTGTCACAGGAGGAGACGGTGGCTATGGAGACATATGTTACCGAATCTCTGGGACAGGGATACATTCAGCCTTCCATCTCACCTGTCTCAAGTTTTTTTTTTGTGAAGAAGAAGGATGGAGGTTTGCGCCCGTGTATTGATTATCGAGGTTTAAATAAGATCACGGTAAAATAAAGTTACCTGCTACCACTCATAGCCAGTATGACCGAGTCATTACATGGGGCGCGCTTCTTCACAAAATTGGACCTCAGGAGCGCTTACAACCTGGTGCGTATCAAGGCGGGAGATGAGTGGAAGACAGCATTTAGCACCACTTCTGGGCATTATGAGTACCTCGTCATGCCGTACGGGTTAATGAATGCTCCATCAGTCTTCCAATCCTTTGTAGATAAGATTTTCAGGGACCTGCACGGGCAGGGTGTAGTGGTGTATATAGATGACATTCTAATATACTCCGCTACATGCGCCGAGCATGTGTCCCTAGTGCGCAGGGTGCTTGGTCGACTGTTGGAGCATGACCTGTACGTCAAGGCTGAGAAATGTCTGTTCTTCCAACAGTCCATCTCCTTCCTAGGGTACCGCATTTCAGCGTCAGGGGTAGAGATGGAGAATGACCGCATTTCAGCCGTGTGTAATTGGCCGACTCCAACCACGGTAAAGGAGGTGCAGCGGTTTTTAGGGTTTGCCAACTACTACCGGAGATTTATCCGGGGTTTTGGTCAGGTAGCGGCTCTTGAGGGTTTGGCCAACTACTACGGAGATTTTAAATCCGGGGTTTTGGTCAGGGTAGCGGCTCCAATTACCTCACTGCTGAAGGGGGGAACCGGGTGCGAGCTGCAGTGGAGCAGCTGGGCGACAGGCTTTTTGGTCACTGAAGGCTCTGTTTACCTCAGCTCCCGTGCTGCTCATCCTGATGCCTCCTTAGCATTCATAGTTGAGGGTGGACGCTCCGCGGCAGGAGAGTAGGGCTGTGCTGTCTCAGCGCTCGGGTACGCCACTAAAGCTCCGCCCCTTGCATTGCTTTCGAAGAAGCTAGCCCGGCGGAGCAACTATGATGTGGGGACCGGGAGTTGTTGGCTGTTGTCATGGCTTCTGGAAAAGCGTGGATGACATTGGCTGTGAAGGGGGCTAACACCTTTTCGTCTTTGGACTGACCGACCGCAATCTGTGGAGTACACCGGGCGGCGAGGAGACTGACCTCGCTCAGGCAAGGTGGCCATGTTTTTCACCCGTTTTTGTTTTCACCCTTTCCCTACAAACCAGGTTCGCCAGAACTGTAAGGCAGACGCACCTGGTCCCCAGCTGATGAGTCAGCGAGGAAGCGGTCCACAGATCCACTCCCATAATTGTCAGCCTCGCGCTGGTGCACCGGTGGTGTGGGAGTGGACCGGACATCGAACGGGCGTCACGTGCAGGAGGCCCATCCACGCTGGAACTGTCCAGCTGGGCGTCTGTACGGTTCCGTTTTGATGTCCGCGATGCGTTTGATCTGTTGGGCTCACACGTCACCGGCTCCTCTGGTCATCCGGTGCACGTCGGACGGTGCGGCTGCCGTTGCTGGGAAGTACTGGCCCACTTTAGGCTGAAACGGTGAGGGTTTATGTTTCCTCCTGTTCGGTATGCGCACAGGTGCGAAGGCACCTAGACGAACGCTGCCCAGAGGGAATTACAACCCTTCCCGTTCACAGCGAGCCTGGTCACACTATCGGTGGATTTTCGTGGAGCGGATCTTCCCCGTTCGCGGGTAAAACCACGATCTCGCGGTCGTTGTGGATAACGTCGTTTTCTAATCCTCACATCTCCTTCCTTTGCCCGGTCTTCCCTACGGCTTCTACAACTTGGAGGCCTGTACGCCACGCTATTTCGGATAAGCTTACGGGTGCCTGAGGATATAGGGTTCTGATCGGGGTTCCCCAATTTGACGTCTAGAGTCTGGAGGGCGTTTATGGACGCGCTATGGATCTCGGTCAGCTTAGCCTAGGTTTCCACCCGCGAAAGTAACGGCAGGTGGAAAGAGTCAACCAGGATGTGGGCTAGGGTTTCTGAGGTCCATTGCCAGACCGGCCGGGGGGAGTGGCGGTTTAACATCCCCTGGGCGGAGATGGCCAAAACTTCCCGTCGCCACTCCTCTACCAAACTATCACCTTTTTCATTGTGCTGGTTATCAGCGTCCTCGGCCCATGCATCAGAGCCAGATTGAGTCCTCGTGGATGATGGTTCGGCACGCATGAGGAGACATGAACGCCTGCCCATAGTCGGCAACGAACGTGCCAGTCAGGAGGCAAAAGGCGAGTCGACCGCCACCGCAGGTGAAGCGCCCCGGGTTATGCCACCGGGATCGGGTATCTGGCCTCTCGAGCGCGAAAACCTGCACTTCACTGCCTGCGGAAGCTGGGTCCGCGGTTTGTGGCCATTTAAGATCCTGAGGAGAGCTACACGAGGTTTGTTATAGGTTACAATCCCCCTGATTATCTGTATAACGCCCTCGTTCCATGTGTCTCTCTCAGGCCCGGTGGTGGCTTGTCCGCCCAGCAGTCATTGAGGTGCGGACGGTTCCGCCGCCCCCTCTTGACATCGAGGGGTCCTGCGTATATCGTAAGAGCCATCCATGACTCAAGGCGTCGGGGCAGGGGCCGTAGTACTCGTGAGTGGAGGGGTAAGGGCGGAGGAGAGATGCGTGGTGACCCGGTGGAGGACATTCTAGAATCTTCAATGCTTACAAAAGATTTCACCGTCTCCACCCGGATTGCACCTGGCACGCTCACCCTCCGGCTCGCCCGAGGCCGGTGTCGGCGGCTGTGGAGACCGCGCGGTGCAGGGGGGGGGGGGGGGGTACTGTCAGAACTGTCCGCCGAAGTCGGGGCCTTTCTGCGCTTGTTGCGGTGGGTGTTTCGGCGGTCCGACGT
>NC_036852.1:1634514-1662298 GCF_002910315.2 Salvelinus sp. IW2-2015
GTCGACGTCACCGGCTTTCTAGTCACCACCGATCCATGTTTCAGTTTCGTTTTGTTTTGTCTGTATTACACACACCTGGTTTCAATTCCCCTATCATGCTCCCTATTTAACCCTCTGGCATACATTTCTGTTCTGTCCGTGATTGTTTGTGTCGTTAGTGGTTGTTGTAGGTGCATGTTTGTTTGTGATTATTCCTATGTGGAATTTTGCGTGTATTTTGAGTAAACTCCGTTGTTTTACTCAACACCTGTGTCCTGCGCCTGACTACGCTACATATCTGCACACAATCGCTGACAAAAACTGTCCTTATTCTTTGCTATTGGCAGGATAATCATTGGATTATAATACACACTTTGACATTAGAGCCCTGCAATCCATGCAAGTTATCCATAGTACAGTACTTGAGATTTTTTTTATATATAAATATTTAATCTACATGCCGATTGGGCTCCCGAGTGGTGCAGCGGTCCAAGGCACTGCATCTCAGTGCTACAGACCCTGGTTCGATTCCAGGCTGTATCACAACTGGCTGTGATTGGGAGTTCCATAGGGCGGCGCACAATTGGCCCAGCGTCGTCCAGGTTAGGGTTTGGCTGGGGTAGGCCGTCATTGTAAATAGGAATTTGTTCTTAACTGACTTGCCTAGTGAAATAAAAAATAAAAAAAGTGTTCTGTGTACTGTATGGTGAGAAGGCTTAGCTCTGTAGGTGGAATCCCTGTCCTGTTTGCATTGGTAAAACATGGTGCAATGTTTAGGGAGTCTGGCTGGCTGGTAGACAGAGGAGTAACATGCCATCAATACTAGACAGTGCAGCAGGTCTGATTGCCGTGGGACCCAGCTAATACGTAGTGTGAACGATGGAAGCATGCTACCCTACCCGCTCCACGTCCCTCCCGCCCCGAGATGCACAATGTTCCAGAAGGATCGGTGGTGCTCTCTCTCACACACATTATATCTCTCTCTCTCTCTCAAAGACTATATATAAATTGAGGGTGCCCTCCTGACATGCTTTTGGAAGGCAATATGTAATTTGTGTCTTGATTTCACTTGGGTGTTTGCTATAATTGCATCAGTTCAGTTTGCTGACTATGCAACCGCTAATCTACCAGGGGTTCAAAGAGACTAATATTCAGACTCCAAAACATTCACTAGGTCTATACAGGGAGAACYTGTAACCCTTGTGATTTTAACCTAAAGTACTTCGGGGCAAAATTCATTTATTTCATCTTTGTCTCTTCCTCTCCTCCTTTTCTCTCTTCATCAATTCTCTGTTATTTTTTCTCAATCTTGGGGTGGTCAATGCCAATCACCTCCAAAATCAATCAATACAAACCAAGCAAGGAAACCAGAAGCAAAAAGAAGTCACATGACTTCACCTATCAATTTGAAAAGTGGATGCAGCTCATTCATAATGGTGTTGAAACTACAAAAAAGCCTGGTGATCAAATTAGAAATAAAGATATGAGATGAAGGGG
This sequence comes from Salvelinus sp. IW2-2015, assembly GCF_002910315.2. Taxonomy (NCBI): domain Eukaryota; kingdom Metazoa; phylum Chordata; class Actinopteri; order Salmoniformes; family Salmonidae; genus Salvelinus; species Salvelinus sp. IW2-2015. The sequence continues at coordinate 1,635,991 of NC_036852.1, forward strand.
GGATAGAAGAAAAGGAAGGCCAGGGACTACAACAGAGGAAAGCAGTTGGGGAGGGTAGTCAGGCAGAGAACAAAAGAATAGGCAATCCATTGAAAAAAATGCAAGATAAGTCTTGGTTGGTTCTGTAAAATGGCATAGGCAGTCTTCATGGTTAGTGCTATGTAGAATAAAATGGTCTTACAAGTCTCCTCTCTCTCACTGACAACCTTGTGAGCGTCTGTAACACAGCTGCAATAACAAACGGTGGGTTAAGCAAGGTAAAGTGACACAACCATGAGCCAGCTCATAATGTACAGTACAACCTCGATGTCGGTTTTCATCAATCAGCTGCAAGGCACATAAGGACACAGGTTATCCACAGAGAAACACTTTAGAAGACAAGGCTGATATAGAATAGGATTAAACAGTTTGTGAGGACGACAATTGACCTTGTACTGTTCGTAGCACAAAGTCACACTCACACACACACGGTTTATGATCCCGTTCCCAAATAAATAGTCTAATTTGAAGCTATTATTTATAAGGGAGAAGGGGGATCAGCAGCTGGCATCTAATCCATATTTGTTGCATGGAGTCATGGCCAGAAACAGACCAGGCTAGCTTTCTCTAATAACTGAAGGAGTTGGCTGGGTGCAGGTTGGCGACACTTCTGTAGGTCTGGTCTGGAGATGGTCTGGAGATGTGGGGGCGGGGCTACAGACGCCAGAAGGCCCTCTTACCCTCCGAGCCTAACGTGACATTATGTCTTCGAAGCAGACACACATCTTATTTACAACATCTGCTCCAGAATGTCGTGTGTGTGTGTGTGTGTTGTCGTGTGGTGTGTGTGTGTGGTGTGTGTGTGTGTGTGTGTGTGTGTGTGTGTGTGTGTGTGTGTGTGTGTGTGTGCGTGTGTGTGTGGTGTGTGTGTGTGTGTGTGTGTGTGTGTGTGTGTGTGGTGTGTGTGTGTGTGTGGTGTGTGTGTGTGTGCTGTGTGTGGTGTGGGTGTGTGTGTGTGTGGGCCCGTGAGTGGGGTATTTTAAGTCCTTTATCTTTCTTCCGGCCTTAATTTACAGTCTATTAAACATGTCATAAAAATGTGGTTTATTTTAAAATCTCACTGGTGTGATTTCTAATGAAAGGGATTCAATGTGTGAGAAATGAGCCTCCACACACATCCGTGAGCCTCCACACACATCCGTGAGCCTCCACACACATCCGTGAACACCCACCCACACACACACACACTTCACTTCGCTTCACCCTTTGCAAGGACGCTGCTCTAAACAATTTCTTTCAACAAGCGCATATAATAGTGAAGATGTATTTGCCCGCCTGTATACTCAGTCAACCAGATAACACACACATCAGCCCATTATAGATATCTAATGAGAACATCCAGAAAAGACCTGCTACTTGGGCCATAGGCCATTCTGACTCATTATCTGTAGTCAATCATCGTCAAATGTCAAATGTATTTATAAAGCCCTTCTTACATCAGCTGACGTCACAAAGTGCTGTACAGAAARCCGGCCTAAAACCCCGAACAGCAAGCAATGCAGGTGTAGAAGCACCTACAGTGACTGTACTGTCCTCTCATGCTACGTCATTGTTTTGACGCCTAGGGCTTTATAACAGTACACTACAACTCCCTGGATAGTGGACTAGGCTAGAGAGACTTGGTGCAATGACTCAATGAGTCAGCAAAATATCTAGCTGGTAACTGCCTCTGGAAAGTCTGGAGTTCTCAGATTCTATCCATTGATGCGTAGTGGTAAAATAATCAGTGAACAAAGTAACGCTGTCTYTATTTCCAATGCATTTTTCCACTTTAGGCGGGTAAACGCCTGGCAAGATGAAAAGGTGGTGTGAACGCCGATTATGTGCGTTTCCCTTCCACTTCACCACTGATTCTGTATACAGATCTACGTCAAACACAGKAGACCTGGGTCAAATACATATGACAAAAACGATGAAATACCGTAGAGTTGCGCTGTATTTAGCTGGCCTGACAAAATGAACCAATGGCAAAGTCCCAAAAGTGTAAACCAATGGAATAGTCCAAAAGGTTTAAAACAAATAAGCCTTGTTTAACCATCCTGATCTCCTGAGCTCACATTCTGTTTCACTACACATGACACGTAACGGGAGCACGCACGGTTAGTTCTGGTTCACAGGCTAGTAAACCAATGGAACAATCCCAATAGTGTTAACTGAAGAAATCATCCCAAAAGTGTAAACCAATGGAATTGTCCCAAAAGTGCAAACCAATGGAATAGTCCCAAAAGCGCTCACTCTGCTTAAGGTCAAGCTAAATCATGGCACCTCCAGTAACACAGACACCACTCAGAACTAACACAGACACCACTCAAAACTAACACAGACACCACTCAAAACTAACACAGACACCACTCAAAGATACCACAATTAAAAGATGTGATTAGACGGTGCTCGTTGCTACTTAACAGAGCAGCGCAGGGGTCTCTAGTCAAACCTCCTCTCTTACCTCTTTGCTGCCCATCGACATTTCCTCGGAGGTCGAGTCGCTGCTGAAGTCCTCCGTGATAGTGGTCTCAAAGTCCGACTCGCACACCGCGATGGGCACGCTCACCGTCAGGCTGGGGTTGTGGATGAACGACATGTAGTTGCACTCCTCCTGTGGGTAATTCTCCGTACTGTCTCCTAGCCCCACCCCCAACCCCCCTCCGGGCCGCCCGTTCCCCTCCTTCAGATAGACCCCACTCGGATCTTTAGTGATCTCGACCAACATGTGTTTTGAGTTGCAGTTGCCCCCCTTGCCGTTGATGGAGCTGTGGAGCTCGTCCAGGGTCTTACCCCCCTCCAGTGACCCCCCCTTGACCCCTTTGGTGGCTCCGCCCCCGAGGACCAGGCTCTGGATAACCTGGCGGATGGCCACCTTGACCCAGGCCACGCCCCTCTGGATGCGGCCCACAGCGATCTGCAGGTTGTTCATCTCGCTGTCGTCGTCCGTGGCCGCCAGGTTGTCGGCGCTGAAGGAGCTGAGCAGCAAGGCCAGGAACAGATTCAGGACCTGTAGAGACAGAGGGAGGAAAGGACCAGGAGGGAGGAGAGTTGGAGTCCATTCTGATCTGGGTTCAGTTGTTAATTTGGAGATTCAGGTCAAATTGAAAATTGCATTTCACGTGAATATGGCAATGCTTAAAACATATCTGCTGTCCCAGTGTCAAAAAAACAAATTGACCACGAAAGATTCATCACAAGTACAGTGATATCATCCATAGGTATGGGGATTCTGGGATATACAATGACTACAGTACAACCACCTACCACCAGGTTCCCTATAACCATGACCATCAGGAAGACGATGAGGCACATGCTCTGACCAGCCACCTCCATGCAGTCCCACATGGTCTCGATCCACTCCCCACACAGCACCCGGAACACGATGAGGAACGAGTGGAAGAAGTCATGCATGTGCCAGCGCGGCAGCTGGCAGTTGTCTGCGATCTTACACACACACTCRTTGTAGCTCTTGCCGAACAGCTGCATGCCCACCACGGCGAAGATGAACACGATGATGGCTAGGACCAGTGTCAAATTACCCAGCGCTCCCACCGAGTTACCGATGATCTTGATCAGCATGTTCAGGGTGGGCCAAGACTTGGCCAGCTTGAACACCCTCAACTGTTGACAAGAAGAATCACATGAGGAGTTTTGTTGTTCCTGGTTGTGACTACGGTATTAATATCTAGCTAGCATCAATCAACAAAGTATGAAGATGAATATTACCACTGTATCAAGGAGTACGTAAAAGAAAGGGCATCTGTCATTCAGCTAAGGGGGGTAGTATAGTTCTGTTTCCTGTAGAAATGTGGCAACTAGAAGGTACACAATCTGCTCTGACAGGGTCAACTCGGGAGAAACTGGTGTCAGAAGTGGGATCTTACCAATCGGAAAGACCGGAGCACAGACAGGCCCTCTACATTGGCCAGGCCGAGTTCCATCAGACTCAGACTGACGATGATGCCGTCAAATATGTTCCATCCCTGTTGAAAGTAGTAGTAGGGGTCCAGAGCGATTAGCTTGAAACCCATCTCAGCCGTGAAGATGCCTGTAAACACCTACACAGAGACAGAGACAGTAGTTAGATTTGAGCACGGTTAGAAATATTTCCATAGAATGAGTGTTAGTGGTTGTGTGGGTAGTGTGTGGGTTAAGCTTGGCTAGCCATACATATTTGTACCTATGGATAGTGGATAGATGTACATCTCTGTATACAGTTTCAATAGTATGTGGCCAACTTGGTGYCTGAATCTTCTAAAATAGACTTAGACAATGAAACTGTGAAAAATAACAGATTGGGGATTTGGAAGATGCCATGTGTGACTTTGAGGAGAAGATATATCAGGTGCAAGAGATTTTCCTTACAAATTCCTTAGAAATGAAAAAAGCCGCAGRGGACATTTCTGAACTCTTATCCAACAGACCTGTACATCCATGAATGMATCTCTATCATTTGTAACTGTTTCTGATGTATGTATTGTGAAGTATTGTTCAATAGATGTACTATTTAAGGCATTTTTTTATCTGTGTTTCTATTTCACAATTCATTTTACATATGCTATCAGATTGCTMAGTGAAGGGTTTGGGTGTAAAAAAATATCTAAATATATATGATGTATTGTATGAAGTAAAAAATATACAATTAGAAATGGCTGTTAGGGGAGCAACCCATCCCAGTAACAGTCTCTCTTTAACAGCTTTATATTTCGATAAAGCCTTGCAAGTTTACGTCAATAATATCAAACACTTACCAAGTTCCCGACAGAGAGGACATGATTGAACTCCTTGGTCATGGGATAATGTTCCATGGCCATGAAGAGGGTGTTGAGGACGATACAGACYGTGATGGCCAGGTCCACGAAGGGGTCCATCACCACTGTGTTGACGATCCCCTTGAAACTCAACCACATAGGACAGCAGTCCCAGATCAGATAGGTGTTGGCAAACTTATACCAGCATGGTGGACACTTCTGCCTGGACTCTTCAAGCTCTGGAAAGGGTTAAAACAGACACATTTTGGTGTCATTTTTWWWWTTTTTACTATTTAGTKATTTAGCAGATGTTCTTCTCCAGAGCGACTTACAGGAGAAATTAAGGTTAAGTGCCTTGCTCAGGGGCACAGACAGATTTTTCACCCAGTCGGCTCAGGGATTTGAACCAGCYACCTTTCAATTACTGGCTCAATGCTTTTAAACGCTAGGCTACCTGCCGCCTGTTGGCATGTATACATGTCCACATTTTGGCTATAAGGCATTATGACTTGTTATAAGCACGTATAAGAAGTATCAAATATCATATAGTTAACTTTCAGGAAAGTGCTATCATGCTTTTATCATGCTAAGGAGGACACTTCATTGATGGCATACACATTATAATGTGTTGTAGGCTATGAGTCTTCAAGATGTTCGGTTCACCGGTCTGGTATAATAACATATTATTGAATAACTTGGTGTGACACCAACCCTCCATGGTGTTGGTGAGAATACTGGCCACACTCATAGCTCTGGCTCTGGCTCTGTCTGGCTCATCTAGGTAGGACATGGAAGCCTGGCGAGACCTCCTCTTCTTCAGCCTCATCTCAGAGTCAGTGGTTGTCCTCTGGAGATCAAGAAACATCTGGAAGAGTTATTCAGTGTACGGACTAGGTGGCCTGTAAGGGACTCCTGACCCTAACCATGACTATACCAACAATGTTGGGTTCACTTCAAATAGTATTTATTTTCTGTCAAAATACTTTAGCTGGGCAATGCAACCAATGGAATAATCCCAAAAGTGCAAACCCGGTCATCTGGCTCAATCAAAAGAAAATTAATAATATTTGGAGCCTGGACTGATAAAAACTATAGCTCACCTCAGGCAGGAGCAGTCCTACAGGCGAGGTGGGCACCGAGGTCACTCCCACTAGCGAGACGACGCCGTTACAGTCCACGGTGCAGTGCATCTTGCCGTTGGAGGGCAGCAGGACGCGCTGAGGGGCCAGGCTAGTCTGACTGACCGTGCTGGAGCGGCGCTCGATACGGCAAGGCACGAACAGGGAGCCGCGGCGGCTGTCGGTGTCCTCGAACGTGCTTTGCTCGTCATCGGCGAAGTCGTTATCGGAGACCACATCGCGGGCGCGGCCTCGGAAGCTAAACAGGCTAGCTCGGCTGTTCCTCCTCGGGGAGAAGAGGGAGCCGCGGATACTGAGGAGAGACTGGTGGAAGGGGAGAGGGAGAGGGAGGAAAGGAAGAAAGGGGAGAGGAGAGAAAGGTATCAGTACTGAAAAAGAGGAGGAGGATGGAGGTTATGGAGACGATGAAACGGAAGAAGGGAGATCAACATGATTGGAGTGACTCGGTGGACACTCCGCCCAGTGGAGTGATGAGGAAGATGATGGTAATGAGGACAATGGTGACTAAGACAATGACCCTTTCCCCTCACTGTGTACTCGCCTGGTTGGGTGAGGAGCATCTCTTCTCGTAGGACAGCCGGTTGGCATCTATCGAAAACCGGAAGCTTAACCTCTTGGTACTGTCCTCCGACTCGGACTTGTGGAACTTCTTGTGCTCGCCCCTCTCTTTTCTCTTCTTCTGATGGTTCATTCTCTCCTTGGCGCTCTTGGAGCTGAGTTTGGAGGTCCCTGAGGAGGCTTCTGTGGAGGGCCCCCCTCTCTCGCTGTACTCTCCGTGGCTCTCTGTGGCTGCTGCCGCGGCAACCTGGCGGCCAATCACACACAAGCACAGTTGTCACGGCAACCGGCACCCGTCTTTGGTGGCCAGAGCACAGAGCAGAACGGCAGGCAACACAAATACCCAAATCAGCTTCAAAGAACTTCTAAAAATGGAGGCCTGTGTTTTGTCCCACAAACTGACTGTTTTCCTAACYAAACTGGCAAAGATGAAAAGGTTATCTGTTCCGGAAGCAAGTGAACAACCCAATTGCTCTTTGAAATAATACCAAAGCCCTGCATAACCTGAATCACTGTGGATTCATTTACAACAACAAAAAGCATGGGAGACAAAGTCAGTCATTTTTCAAAAGCAACCATGCATATACTCAGTATATAAAATCTTCGTGATATCCATGTTTTTGTTATTATTGTATTGCTGGACACTTGGTCAAGCTGTTGTTGTAAATAAGACATTATGTGTAGCAGATGGAACCTCCCTCCCTCCACGGAAGCTAATACTGTACTACCAATAACGCACAGAGTAATTATTCCTTCTCTATCTACCTCTTGTTTCCATAGTAATGGAGCACCCTTGTCTGTAGAAGCTTGACACCAAGCAAGCACCAAGACATACTTATGTAAGAGAGGATTATGGACTTAAGAGAGAAGGGCAATAGAGGGCAGGGTAGGGAAAGACAGAGAAAGACAGGGAGGACTTTGGCTGTATGCACTCACTACTGTGTCGTCGCTCTGGATAAGACGGTCTCTCTAATGACTCAAATGCAAATGATAAAATAAGTCAAACTCTGCAAGCAAATGCACAAGCAGAAATCAGCCAATACCAATGCCTCCTCCTGCTGTCTCTTGAGCTGCTCCAGCATAGCCTGGAACTCCTCCTCCTTCTGGGCTGCCTCCTCTATSGTGGCRTGGTTCTGCTCATCGTAGGCCATGGCCACCACAGCCAGGATCAGGTTGACCAGGTAGAAGGAACCCAGGAAGATCACCAACACAAAGAAGATCATGTAGGGCTTTCCCGCCGCTCGCAGGGTCTAAGAGGGAGGGAGAGAGAGAGGGACGGTGGAGGGAGAGAGGGGGAGGAAGAGAGAAGGAGACAGAGAGAGAGTGAGAGAGAGAGAGAGGGAAGGAGGAGGGAGAGAGGGGGGGGGGGGGGGGGGGGAGGGAGACAGAGAAGAAAAGAGGGAGAGAGAGAGATAGGGAGGTAGGTAGTTAGGGAGGGGAAAGAGGGAGAGATAGAGGGAGGGGAGGGAGAGAGAGATGGTGGAGGGAGAGAGGGGGAGGAAGAGAGGAGACAGAGAGAGAGTGAGAGAGAGAGAGAGAGAGAGAGAGAGAGAGAGAGAGAGAGAGAGGGAGAGGGAGAGAGGGGGGGGAGGGAGAGAGAGAGGGGGGAGGGAGAGAGGGGGAGGGAGAGAGAGAGAGAGAGAGAGAGAGGGGGGAGAGAGAGAGGGAGGGAGAGAGGGAGGGGAGGGAGAGAGGAAGGTAGTTAGATAATTGTTTTCATTATATGCATTTTCTTTTCTTTACCAGTATTCCTGAGTTGTTTCACTGTTATTTTCAAAGATAAAGCACTAAAAGGGGATCAAGTGTATCAGATCAGCAAACAGTGAGCGGCCATTTTGTTTCTAACCAATAGCTTTGGCCCACCTGTTGGTAGAGGTTTTCCCAGAAGTCCTGGGTCATGAGTCTGAACAGGGACAGGAAGGCCCAGCCAAATGAGTCGAAGCTTGTGTAGTTGTAGTCTGGGTTCCTGCCCGCCTTGATGCACGTGAATCCCTCTGGGCACAACCTGTGGTGAAGAACCACATACACAACACACAGGTCAGCAACCATGTGGTGGTCACTAAACCACTGCCACAAGCCACTTGTACAGTACCGAGCGATACAGTGGATATTTACAGCGTCCACTGAGCAGCATTGGTTTTCATTAGATCGACTTAACTGCACTTACACTGAATATGATTTGATTTTCTAAGATCAGCCTGACTACATTAACACTATCCACAGTAAGTGGCATCCGTTTTTATTAGACTGACTTGACTGCATCAAATTAACCAACTAAATTCGGCTGAAATAGTATCGTCCTCTCCACTCTCTTGTATTAGCGCCAAGTGCTCTATTCTAGTTAGCATCTCTTCATTGCCTAAGTGTTAAGGAAACAAGTGAGTATGCTTACATGCACACTAATACCTCGATATTAAACTGATTATGGCATAAGGCCGAGTATGGCATTAGTCATGTYAACACCTTAATCTGATTATCTTAAATCGGCGTAAGGTCAAAGTCGATTAAAACACCTGGTTTTCTGAGCAGTCTTTCTAATTATTAGGACATGTAAACAGCTTAATCGGCGTTCCAGCTGTGCATTTGATCTGTGCATGTGCCAGGACCGGAAGCATTAGCCTCCCTCGTATGCGTGAGGGAAGTGAGTTCGGGAAAAACTGAAAGGATGCATCTTTGAAATATTTTTCACAAACAAACTTCATTTGTCCAAACTCAGAATCAAATAGTCTTTGCAAAAATAACATGTTCAGTGTTGTAAAACGTTTATTTTGTCTGCTGATTTTCAGATGTCCATTTAAACATGATTATTAGGTCCAATCGTTCTTCTTGCAAAGCATGTAAAGTTAATCAAACTATTACATTAATCTGACAGTGCACAATAAACATATTTATTGTGTGCATGTAATCGTGCTCAGTAATTCCGGATGTTGTTGAGGCTGTGTTGTGAATGTAATTGCTATATAAATAAAGTGTTGTCAAGTCTCACCCGGCTCCACTGCCATTCCCACAGAGAGAGGGCGTCCCTGCGGTTGGGGAGGTAATAGTAATTACCTAGAAGGAAAACAGAGAGAGGAACAAATCAGTCAATATGTTGAGGAGCGCTCGAGGAAAGGATGAGGCAGCAGGAGGAGAAAAGACGAGGGAGGTTGAAACTGGATTAAAGATTAGAAATGTAGCAAATAATGTTAATGGTTTTCAAACTTGACAAAATTCTGATTTATGAATTAAGCAAACAATATGCTGTGGCTCAGTGGTTGAGTGCTTAAGTAAAATAAACAAAAGCGACTTTATTAAAATAATTGTATTGTCATTATATCCTGTATATATATGGTATAAAGGGGGGTGCAACTCAATATTAGGAAGGTGTCTTAATATACTGTATACTGAACCAAAATATTAAACGACTGACTTGACTGCATCAAATTAGCCCACTATATTCTGCTGAAATAGTATCGTCCTCTCCACTCTCTTGTATTAGCGCCAAGTGCTCTATTCTAGTTAGCATCTCTTCAATGCCTAAGTGTTAGAAACAATGAGTATGCTTACATGCACACTAATCATTATTTCAATCACTGATTTCCTATAGGAACTGTAACTCAGTAAAATCATTGAAATTGTTGCATGTTTCATTTATATTTTTGTTCAGTATATACATATATGTATATATATATATGTATTACCAATTGAAGTCGGAAGTTTACATACACTTAAGTTGGAGTCATTAAAAGTCGTTTTTCAACCACCCACACATTTCTTGTTAAAAAACTATAGTTTTGCTTCGGTTAGGACATCTACTTTGTGCATGAACACAATCATTTTACTATTGTTTACAGAATATTTCACTGTATCACAATTCCAGGGTCAGAAGTTTCATACACTAAGTTGACTGTGCTTTAAACAGCTTGGAAAATTCCAGAAAATGCTGTCATGGCTTTAGAAGCTTCTGAAAAACTAATTTACATAATTTGAGTCAATTGGAGGTGTACCCGTGGATGTATTTCAAGGCCTACCTTCAAACTCGCTCTTTTGCTTGACATCATGGGAAATGAAACGAAATCAGCCAAGACCGTCAGAAAAAAGACCTCCACAAGTTTCATCCTTTGAATGGAATTCATCTTAAACATATTTATAACCAGTATTAACACCATGGGACCACACAGCCGGCATACTGCTCAGGAAGAGACGCGTTTTGTCTCCTAGAGATTAATGTACTTTGGTGCCGAAAAGTTGCAAATCAATCCCAGAACAACAGCAAAGGACCATGTGAGATGCTGGAGGAAACAGGTACCACATATATCTGTCATCGTAAAACGAGTCCTATATCGACATAACCTGAAAGGCCGCTCCAAAACCGCCATAAAAAAGCCAGACTATGGTTTGCAACTGCACATGGGGACAAAGATTGTACTTTCTGGAGAAATGTCCTTTATCTGATGAAACAAAAATAGAACTGTTTGGCCATAATGACCATCGTTATGTTTGGAGGAAAAAGGGGGATGCTTGCAAGCCGAAGAACACCATCCCAACCGTGAAGCACAGGGGTGGCAGCATCATGTGTGGGTGCTTTTCTGGCAGCTGGGACGTGCTCTTTCACAAATAGTGGCATCATGAGGCAGGAAAAGTATTTGGATATATTGAAGCAACATCTCAAGACATCAGTCAGGAAGTTAAAGCTTGTCACAAATGAGTCTTCCAAATGGACAATGACCCCAAGCATACTTCCAAAGTTTGTGGCAAAATGGCTTGAGGACAACAAATCAAGGTATTGGAGTGGCCATCACAAAGCCCTTACCTCAATCCTAAGAAAATTGTGTGGGCAGAACTGAAAAGCGTGTGCGAGCAAGGAGCCTACAAACCGACTCAGTTACACCAGCTCTGTCAGGAGGAATGGGCAAATTCACCCAACTTATTGTGGGAAATTTTGGAAGGCTACCCGAAACGTTTGACTCAAGTTAAACAATTAAAGGCAATGCTACAAATACTATGAGTGTATGTAAACTTCTGACCACTGGGAATATTATGAAAGAAATACATTTGAAATAAATCATTCTCTCTACTATAATTCTGACATTTCACATTCTTAAAATAAAGTGGTGATCCAACTGACCTAAGACAGGAATTTACTAGATTTGTGGGATATCTTGTGATAATTAATATATGGAATGATTATTAAATGTATTTGGCTAAGGTGTATGTTAAACTTCCGACTTCAACATATATATAGATCACAGCACACACACCACATGACTGTACAAATAAAGTTGCTTATCAAGCAGGTTTTTATCCATGGAGTATAGGTGATATATATAGTGAGTGAGTGTGTAATAGACGCTATATCATTATATCTCATCATGACCATACCTGGAACACTATGGACCAAGGAGGACCACAATTAACACCATAGCCACTACTGGGTGAATGATAGATTGTTGTCAATAAATAAATAATTCACAAAACAAAGGATGTAAGGAGTAAACATTACATTATACAAGGATATCAATTATTCAAACCAATGCATCCCCTGAGACTGGAGGTCAAGGAGACATATACTGTCTGTTTAACAGTGTACAACAGCTCAGGGGAAGAGGACAGAGTCGTCCAAGAGAGGAGTTGACCCCATGACCTACTGGCCTTGAATACTAAAGCTGCAGGCTGCAGAGAGATGGAGAGGCTTACTGGAACTCTCACCCAGCTAACTGCTACACCTCCCCCAGACCTCTGTGACTCACTCCTCCATTACTCTCTCCATCTTTCCATCTCTCACTCAAATGGATTTATTTTATGATATTGATCAGTTCCATTGTCAACACTGACTGTCATTTTCCCCTGTTTTCTCTATCTTCTCTCTCCCGCTCTCGCTCTCCCTATCTTTGTAAATCCATTTCCTCTTTATCCTTAGACCATTTTCACTCTACCCTTTCTCTCTCTTCATTTATCTCCTCCTCCCTTCCGCCTTGTCCCCTCTCTCCCCATGACATCAGTGTCATATGTTGCTGGTCTGGTCTGTGTGTCTGCCTGCCTGCCTGCCGCGCCCCACAGCGGCCAGTGACCAGTCTCTCTCTCTCTCTCTCTCTCTCTCTCTCTCTCTCTCTCTCTCTCTCTCTCTCTCTCTCTCTCTCTCTCTCTCTCTCTCTCTCTCTCTCTCTCTCTCTCTCTCTCTCTCTCTCTCTCTCTCTCTCTCTCTCTCTCTCTCTCTCTCTCTTCTCTCTCTGCTCTCTCTCTACCATCCACATTTTTTTTTTTTTTTTTTTTTTTTTATTTGACCTCAGTCTTTCTAGCACCTACTCTGATTTTTGTTTTGTGGGTTGGGTGGGGTCCCTCTCTCTCTCTCTCTCTCTCTCTCTCTCTCTCTCTCTCTCAATGTGCCTGTTTTCTCACACACAGACAGGGTGTAGGAGGGGATGGGGAGAAGGGGGTTGTTGTGGGCGATTATCTGCCACGTTTTCCACAATTTCCCACCAGGCACTGCTTGCACTTGCCCCGGCCTTCCGGCCAAATCGCTGTCACTCTTTATCACGCTGCTTCACAGAAAGTGGGCAGGGCATGGGCTGTCTGGTTTTATTTCACGGAATATGAAGTCTGTCTGAGTGGTGTGACTCAGATACTGTCTGAGGTATAGAACTTGACCCTCATTACCCCGGCGCCCCTGCAGACAAACAAGCACTTAGCTTACTCTCATTGTTGATGTACTCAGTCCAGTTCACGGAGCTAGTGATGTTGAAATCGGTTCCGTTGAAATCGGTTCCATTTAAGTCTGGAGTTCCCAGAGTTCTGTTCAGGCGGTCGTCGGGGGTTGTGTCATTGACGAGGTTGCGGATACACTTCTGCCTCAGGTTGCCCATGAAGAGCTGCAGGCCAATCAGGGCGAAGACGCTGAGACAGAAAACGGTGAGGATCATGACYTCGGAGAGCTTCTTGACCGACTGGATCAGAGCGCCGACGATGGTCTTTAGTCCTGTAAGGGAGGGACGACGCACAGTCCTGGTTACCAGCTCCAACTGATTAATYGAACAGATACATAATATAGTATKGAAATATAGTATAGAAATGCTAAGGTATATAGAAATGCTTCAGCCACCAAATGATAGCTAGCAAGCAGCATAGGAGATCCATATGTCAAGTTTCTGTATGGCATTCATYCAGGAGCCGGTTGAGGAAGAGACTGATAATTTTTCCTCGTGGATCTCTCCAGAGATGGTGTTGTTGGTGTTAAGATCACCCAGTTCATAACACACTTAGATAAACCCCTGGCAAACTGTCTACACAGAAAGTCTAATGTTTGTTGATAATCAAATTCTCTTTTTGAATAGACTCAGATCACTACAGATATCGTATCATATTCATATCATTACTTAGCGATCTGTACAGCAATGTAATAATGGCATAATAGACAAATTGCGATCATTCAGTTTGATAGGGACCAAGTGTGTTGGGGTTTTAGTGATGTTAAGCAGATGCTAAACTACAGTTTTACTACAGACTGTTTTGCTAGCACAGACTGGAATATGTTCCAGGATTCTTCTGATGGCATTGAGGAGTACACCACATCAGTCATTGGCTTCATCAATAAGTGCATTGATGATGTCGTCCCCACAATGACTGTACGTACATACCCCAACCAGAAGCCATGGATTACAGGCAACATCCGCACTGAGCTAAAGGGTAGTGCTGCCGCTTTCAAGGAGCGGMACTCTACCCTGGAAGCTTATAAGAAATCCATCTATGCCCTTCGACGAACCATCAAACAGGCAAAGCATCAATATAGGACTAAGATCGAATCGTACTACACTGGCTCCGACGCACATTGGATGTGGCAGGGCTTGCAAACTATTACAGACTACAAAGGGAAGCACAGCCGAGAGCTGCACAGTGACACAAGCCTACCAGATGAGCTAAATTACTTCTATACTCACTTGAGGCAAGTAACATTGAAACATGCATGAGAGCATCAGCTGTTCCGGACGACTGTGTGATCATGCTCTCTGCAACCGATGCGAGTAAGACCTTTAAACAGGTCAACATTCACAAGGCCGCAGGGCCAGATGGAGTACCAGGATGTGTACTCCGAGCATGCGCTGACCAACTGGCAAGTGTCTTCACTGACATTTTCAACCTCTCCCTGTCCGAGTCTGTAATACCAACATGTTTCAAGCAGACCGCCATAGTCCCTGTGCCCAAGAACACTAAGGTAACCTGCCTAAATGACTACRGACCCATAGCACTCCCGTTTGTAGCCATGAAGTGTTTTGAAAGGCTGGTTATGGCTCACATTAACGCCATTATTCCAGAAACCCTAGACCCACTCCAATTTGCATACCACCCCAACAGATCCACAGATGATGCAGTCTCTATTGAACTCCACACTGCCCTTTCCCACCTGGACAAAAGAAACACCTATGTGAGAATGCTATCCATTGACTACAGCTCAGCGTTCAACACCATAGTGCCCTCAAAGCTCATCGCTAAGCTAAGGACCCTGGGACTAAACACCTCCCTCTGCAACTAGATCCTGGACTTCCTGACAGGCTGCCCCCAGGTGGTAAGGGTAGGTAACAACACATCCGCCACGCTGATCCTCAACACGGGGGTCCCTCAGGGGTGCGTGCTCAGTCCCCTCCTGTACTACCTGTTCACTCATGACTGAATGGCTCGGCACGACTCCAACACCATCATTAAGTTTGCAGACGACACAACAGTGGTAGGCCTGATCACAACAATGACGAGACAGCCTATAGGGAGGAGGTCAGAGACCTGGCCGTGTGGTGCCAGGACCACAACCTCTCCCTCAACGTGATCAAAACAAAGGAGATGATTGTGGACTACAGGAAAAGGAGGACCGAGCACGTCCCCATTCTCATCGACGGGCTGTATTGGAGCAGGTTGAGAGATTCAAGTTCCTTGGTGTCCACATRACCAACAAACTAACATGGTCCAAGCACACCAAGACAGTCGTGAAGAGGACATGACAAAACCTATTCCCACTCAGGAGACTGAAAAGATTTGGCATGGGTCCTCAGATCCTCAATAGGTTCTACAGCTGCACCATTGAGAGCATCCTGATGGGTTGCATCACTGCCTGGTATGGCAACTGCTCGGCCTCCGACCGCAAGGCACTACAGAGGGTATCCAGAACCTCTATACCAGGCGYTGTCAAAGGAAGGCCCCGAAAATTGTCAAAGACTCCAGCCACCCTAGTCATAGACTGTTCTCTCTGCTACCGCACGGCAAGCGGTACCAGAGCGCCAAGTCTAGGTCCAAGAGGCTTCTAAACAGCTTCTACCCCCAAGCCATAAGACTCCTGAACATCTAATCAAATGTCTACCCATCTAACCACTACCCCCACACATTGACTCTGTACTGGTACCCCCTTTGTATAGCCTTGCTATTGTTATTTTACTGCTGCTTATAATTATTTCTTACTTTTAAATCTTATTTTATTTGTATTTTTCTTTCAACTGCATTATTGGTTAAGGGCTTGTAAGTAAACATTTCACTGTAAGGTCTACTACACCTGTTGTATTCGGTGCATGTGACAAATAAACTTTGATTTGATGTGATTTGAAAGCGGGCTGATGTAYGTTGAGGTTAGAGACCCCCACTAATCATGGGGCCAATGATGTGATTGGTTTGTCCATGAAACCGAGAGATGACAACTTTGTGAGAGTGTGTGTCATGGCATTGCCTAGCATCACTCTAGTACAACCCTATTTAACAACCACCATACACAGTGAACAAGACATACATGCAACATAGAACAAGGACAGAGGGGTGACCCTAGACACAAATGCTCACCACACAAATTGGCTTTTGCAATGTCTCATGCATAAAAAGACCAACAAATCATAAATATTCTACTTAATTTCCCCAAAGGGCAAGATAACAAAGAAAGAGAATTACAGGAAGAAAGTGAAAGTAACATTATGTGTCTAAAAGCGTGGAATCTTCTCCATCTCGATGGAGTGGGACTGGATTCCTGCTTTTACTGGCCTGTGGAAAGGCAGCGTGACAGAGGCAACAACGCTAGSCTAAGTTAACATGAGATGAGCAGTTACTGTATCTCAGATGGAGTGAATTAGCCATTAGCTGTTAGCTTATAGCCTTGTTGCTAGCATTTAAGCGTTTAACATTTAACCTCTGACCTGGGCTCTCTCACCTGGGATGACTGATATAGTTTTGAGGGCTCGGAGAACCCTGAAGGTTCTGAGGGCCGAGACATTACCCAGGTCCACAAACTCTGTCACATATCTGTAAGGGAAGGCAGCAGGGGGAGGTTTGGGGGAGGGAGGAGGAGCGAGGGAAGGAAGGGGGAAGTCACATGCACAGGACACACACCATGACAACACAAGGGGGTTGGGGGGGGGTTCGACAAATGTCACAAACAAAAGACATCTTGGCTGACGGCGTGAAGAGCAGGCATAGGTCTACCTGGGATTTACCGAGATAGTTTTCAAAGCTCAGCAATACTCTGAAAGTGCGCAGAGCTGAAACATTGGCCTAGGTTTTACAAACTCTGTTACATACCTGCAGGATTAAATGCACAGTTTAAAAATTCAGCGGTTGTATGCTGACATACTTGCAAATGCACACACGTACAGACGCAGGGTACACACAATACGCGCATATGAATACACGTCAAGCACACACTTCACAGTGGAATTATTAGATTTGAAATGCACTACACCACTAAACATAGGAGGTACAATTAGATATAGCATACATACAGTATATACGTTTTTGAGAAAGATTACTTGAATAATCAATTTATTTAGTAAATGTAGTTAATGTTAATTCTTTTTCATTCTTTGAAAGAGAGATTAAAATGAATGAATTGATGGCTATTTGTTAATGGTAAAAATAAGAAATGTATGAATTTACAGGCTGCACCGTTAGATTGGGGTGGGGTCGAGAACAAAATAAACGGGTCCCAGAAATCTTGCACAAAATCAATGCGGGCTCCCACTTGAAAAGGTGTGAGCACTATGACCACTGTCTAGAGTGTCGAGTGGTAGAGATGCTCTGACATCATATTACCTTTATACCTCTGTGGGCCCTGACAGAACTCTGTGCTGCAGATTTGGCCTGACAGACCTCTGTTGGCCTGACAGACCTCTAGATGCGCCTGACAGACCTCTGTGGCCTGACAGACCTCTGTGGCCTGACAGACCTCTGTGGCCTGACAGACCTCTGTGTCCTGACAGACCTCTGTGGCCTGACAGACCTCTGTGGCCTGACAGACCTCTGTGTCCACACTTTTCAAACCAGTCCTTCCAGTTACATGGCAGAATCAGAATATACACAGAGTGTAGAAACATTAAGGACACCTGCTCTTTCCATGACATAGACTGAACAGGTGAATCCAGGTCAAAGCTAGGAACCCTTATTGATGTCACTTATTAAATCCACTTCAATCAGTGTAGATGAAGGGGAGGAGACAGGTTAATGAAAGATGTTTAATCCTCGAGACAATTGAGACAAGAATTGTGTATTTGTGCCATTCAGGGGGTGAATGGGCAAGACAAAATATTTTGAACGGGGTGTGGTAGTAGGTGCCAGGCACACCGGTTTGTGTCAAGAACTACAATGCTGCTGGGTTTTTCACACTCGTCATGGGCCAGCATTTTGAGTGTGGGGTGAAGGTGGGGGGAGCAACTGAAGGTGTTCYTAATGTTTGATATAGTCAGTGTATATTGATATTTGGATTAGTGATATGAGTAGCAGTTTTGTAGTGGAGTGTTATATTAATTCTACTTTTTTTAATCAAATCTACGCTGGTTAGGAGGAATACATACATCAGTCCTATACTCAAACATGCTTGTTGTTGATACGGTCAGCAATGCTAGATAATATCCTATTCTATTGATCCTAGCTGGAAATATAAGTCATCCATACAGTTGAAGTCGGAGGTTTACATAAACCTTAGCCAAATACATTTAAACTCAGTTGTTCACAATTCCTGACATTTAATCCTAGTAAATATTTCCTGTGTTAGGTCAGTTAGGATCACCACTTTATTTTAAGAATGTGAAATGTCGGAATAATAGTAGAGAGAATGATTTATTTCAGCTTTTATTTCTTTCATCACATTCCCAGAGGGTCAAAAGTTTACATACACTCAATTAGTATTTGGTAGCATTGCCTTTAAATTTTAAATTATTTAACTGGGGTCAAACGTTTCGGGTAGCCCTTCCACAAGCTTCCACAATAAGTTTGGGTTGAATTTTGGCCCATTCCTCCTGACAGAGCTGGTGTAACTGAGTCAGGTTTGTAAGGCCTCCTTGCTCGCACAACGCTTTTTCAGTTGCCCAAACATTTTCTATAGGATTGAGGTCGAGGGTTTGTGATGGCCACTCCAATACCTTGACTTGTGTTGTCCTTAAGCCATTTTTGCACAAATTTGGAAGTATGCTTGGGGGTCATTGTCCGCCATTTGGAAGACCATTTGCGACCAAGCTTTTAACTTCCTGACTGATGTCTTGCGATGTTGCTGTTCAATATAATCCACATAATTTTTCTCCTCATGATGCCATCTATTTTTGTGAGCGCACCAGTCCCTCCTGCAGCAAAGCACCTCTCACACATGATGCTGCCCCCCTGTGCTTTCACGGTTGGGATGGTGTTTCCTTTGGGCTTGCAAGCCTCCCCCCTTTTTCCTCCAAACATACAATGGTCATTACGGAAACAGTTATATTTTTGTTTCATTCAGACCAGAGGACATTTCTTCAAAAAAAGTACGATCTTTTTCCCCATTTTGTGCAGTTGCAAACCATAGTCCTGGCTTTTTTATGGCGGTTTTGGAGCAGTGGTTCTTCAAGTTGCTGAGTGGCTTTCAGGTTATGGTCGATATAGGACTGTTTTACTGTGGTATAAATACTTTTGTTCCTGTTTTCCTCCAGCATCTTCATTAGGTCCTATGCTGTTGTTCTTGGGATTGATTTGCACCTTTTCGGCACCAAAGTACGTTCATTCTCTAGGAGAACCAGAACGGCGTCTCCTTCCTGAGCGGTATGAGGCTGCGTGGTCCCATGGTTGTTTTATACTCTTGCGTAATACTGTTTTTACAGCTGAACATGGTACCTTCAGGCATTTTTTGGAAATTGCTCCCAAAGGCATGAATCAGAACTTGGGCCTAACAATTATCTTTCTGAGGTCTTGGTGATTTTTCTCCTTGCCATTTTCCCCATGTGTCAAGCAAGAGGCCCTGAGCTGGAAGGTAGGCCTTGAATACCATCCACAGGTACACCTCCAATTGACTCAAATTATGTCAGTTAGCATATCAGAAGCTTTCTAAGAGCCATGACATAATTTCTGGATTTTGCCAAAGCTTGTTTAAAGGCACAGTCAACTTAGTGTATGTAAACTTCTGGACCGCACTGGAATTGTTGATACAGTGAATTTATAAGTTGAAATAATCTGTCTGTAAACAATTGTTGGAAAAATGAACTTGTGTCCCGTGGCAACAACGTAGACGCTCCTAATCGGGACTTGCCCAAAACTATAGTTGTTTAACAAGAAATTTGAGTTTTAATGACTCCTAACCTAGTGTATGTAAAACTCTGACCTTCCAACTGTACATTCTGTGGTAATATTACGCATGGAGATTACCATGAAGTCCAACCAGTTCCATGGATCCCTGAGGAAGGTGAACCTTTCCCCACACAGAACCCCTCGCCAAAGATTTTCATGAGAGACTCGAATGTGTAAATCCCTGTGAATGTGTACCTGATTTAAACCAAGACAGAAAGGCCCATTATGGTAGTTTGCTATGGAAGTAACAACAAAGCCCAATATCAATCAAATCTATACCTTTTGTTTTCTGGGGCTAGACCAAAAACAACACTATTTATTCCTGTGCCAATGTAGGCTCTGTTCCAATTTTGATAGCAAAGAAACCAATTGCAAGTCTTATGCTAGTGTGGATAATCCAATGGAGGCTGCTGAAGGGGAGAACGGCTTCTAATAATGGCTGGAACGCGCGAATGGAATGGCATCAAACCTTGTGGTTGATGTATTTGATACACTTTCAACATTATCCTCTCCGATTCCTTCCGCCAATGGAAGGTGCCACACATCCTGTGGTGGATACCTAGAGCGTAGCCAATGTTTTGAATTGTCATGCTAAAGTCAATTTTGTTTTGTTTCTCACAGGTAAAATGTCTGGGTTAAACTTGAGGCCAAACGCAATTAGCGCATTCTCACACTGGAACAGCAATTGTATCTTTGTCTACCAAGGAAGCTATAACCTGGTGTCGAATTGAATAGTGTAACAGCCAATAATAAGTACATACAGGGAATTAAATCTAAGAATATAGTTATACTTCAACATTCTTGGCCCAGTCCGGGGGTTGCTCAGAGTCATAAAGCATCATGGAGTTGGTCAGAATGGTGAACATAGATCAACATGCCTGAACATCGTACAGAGACACACGTCAGGAAAGACCAACAAGTTCACGAGACACAGTAAAGCAATGTCACATCAAGGCTAACTAATAATGAGGGACTAGGCCCGAGTGTTCCGTGACATAGGCCATAGGCTATCTGTTGTTGTGTTCACCAAAAAGCCCATATTACTACCCACACTGCGACTGTCTTTGCTAGGTAAATCCCCGCCTTATCTTCATTCAACTGGTCACATAGAGCACCCAACCCATAGCACCCGCGCTCCAGCAGGTATTATTTCACTGGTCACCCCCAAAAGCCAATTCCTCCCTCCGGCGCCTTTCCTTCCAGTTCTCTGCTGCCATGAGCTGGAACGAACTGGCAACAAATGCACTGAAAGCTGGAGACCATATCTCCCCCTCACTAGCTTTAAGCACCAGCTGTCAGAGGCAGCTCAAGATCACTTGCACCTGTAACATAGCCCCTCTGTACTATACATCCAAGTACCTCTCCCCATACTGGTTATTTTTTATTTTTTTATTTTAGCTCCTTTTGCAGCCCAGTATCTCTACTTGCACACTCATTTCTTCTGCACATCTATCACTCAGTGTTTAATTGCTATATTGTAATTATTTAGCCACTATGGCCTATTCATTTGCCTTAACCTCCCTTATCCTACTCATTTGCACACACTGTATATTAGACTTTTTTCTATGTGTTAATTGACTGTATGTTTTATAATCCATGT
This sequence comes from Salvelinus sp. IW2-2015, assembly GCF_002910315.2. NCBI lineage: Eukaryota > Metazoa > Chordata > Actinopteri > Salmoniformes > Salmonidae > Salvelinus > Salvelinus sp. IW2-2015. The sequence continues at coordinate 1,657,587 of NC_036852.1, forward strand.
GTAATCTGTGTTCGTTGATTGTGTTCGGCACTGCTTTGCTTTATCTTGGCCAGGTCTTTAGTTGTAAATGAGACCTTGTTTCTCACTAGCCTACCTGGTTAAATAAAGGTTAAATAATAAAAAAAATTAAAAAAAAATAACCCGAAAAAACTCCATGCCCTATACAGCCTAAGAAATATCGAGAGTTTTTCTTGGTAGGTGCCACATGGTCACGAAACGCACTCAGGGAACCCCTACGGTAACATATTTTCAAGTCAACATACAATTTAGTCACCATTATCTCCACATATTTGCTTCGATATGAACCAAACAGGCCTAAGTATATAACCAAACCCTTGATATAGATGTGAAAGGATATGATGTACTAAACTGCAATTGCTATTCCCGTAGAGGATTGAAGGGGCTTAGGATGTAACAGGCAGCGAGTGGGCGTTGAAACGGCATATTGCTTGCCCGCGATTAATACTGATAAATGTCTGAGAGAGAGAGAGAGAGAGAGAGAGAGAGGAGAGAGAGAGAGAGAGAGAGAGAAGAGAGAGAAAGAGAGAGAGAGAGAGAGGTTTGAGTGCCCAAATTACATGCAGTAATACCATCCCAGCTGTACACCACCAGCACAGCACCAAGGCAAGGCCAAGACATTGATCCTCCACTGTTGATGGTGTGCTGGAGGCTGGTGTCCTGTTACTATTGTGTTGTTCCTTCTGTCTGGCACGCGTCAAACCCAGAGGACAGGAGAGCAGCCAGGCAGTCCTCTCTCTCTAGATGGAGCCATGATGTTGGTGTGGTGTGTTGTGTTGCCATCTATGTGGGTGGTGTATGTGTGTGTTTCTGGATCATGGCAGTTGTGAAAGTGTTAGGTAGGCTCTGTAAATCAGAAGGGGAATTCTGCAGTACGTTGTGTCTGATGATTACATCAAAGACTCAGCTGGGGCCACAAATTTAGCTCAGTTCCTGTCCACTTGTGCGTTGGCTGCTAGTTAGCCTTGGCACCAATCTGAGGAGGACCCTAGAGTGTTGGCTGCTAGTTTAGCCTTGGCACCATCCTGGAGGAGGACCCTGGAGTGTGTTATTACATGAACTGAGTGCTCAGAAACAAGTGTCTCAAAATGTAATTTTGGTCTGTTTTTGTTATTCTTTGAGAGATCATGAGTGAACCAGTTAATACATAAAGTGCACAACCTGGCACATGAAGGCAGCAATGAGGACTGGCACATGGTTGCCGGCTTTGGAGCACAGTCTGCTAGCTTTGTTTAAAATTCAGAACATTCTGTGAATCTGAATTGTGTCAATTAATGCCAGCAGGGGCTAACGTGATTGCCAATGAAGTCTTGCAATGAGTCTTGGCAACGTATGAATGTATCATAATGCTTTTGGATTGAAAAAAATAGACCAAACTTAACGGTTTTGTGGGTGGGGTTTAGCCTGAGTCCCATATGACATGAAATAGGAGTTGGCACGACAGCACAAACAGCCCTCCTGGAATTTAGGCCTAGGTGTGGGTGTGTCCAAGTACCTTCTCTGATTGGAGTAGAAGGGGTCCAGGTCCTCCAGAGGGGTGGAAGACAAAGCCTTTGTGGGCACGTCCCGTAGATGAACGGGAGGGACTTTCCCGCCTCCAGGTCGCTGTTGGCTTGGCTCGTTGTCGTCATTGCTGTCGCTACAGCGGTCAACGCGGGGTTTCCGGGCCTCCTCCTCGGTATGCGCCTTTCGATGGCGGCATAGCGGAGTCGGGAAGAAGCGGCAGAAGCTTGTCAGGTCGGGCGGTTACAAGCAGCTGTGCATCTTTTGTCATGGTGCTCCTTCACAGGGAAGCTGGGGCTCCGCCAGGGCAGGGGGCTGGGGAGAGGGAGGGAGGGAGATCAGGAAGGCCCAGCTAACAACATTTATCTACAGCACATGTTTGTGCATGACAAGTGGTCCTGGGATACACCCAGTACTCTAACTGGTATGTTTAAACAAATACTCTGCCTCCCTAAGATGAACCGTCAATACGTACAATGAAAACAGCATGAATGGAATATAACGTAATTTCCCATGACTCATGTAACTTACCTGTAACTGTGCACCATGTTCAGATATATCATTACGTCATCTAATACACAGAGACCTGGTTTATTTCTCTCTCTGATGGACGCTCAAAGAGACTTAGTGTAGCAATCCCTTAATCTAGTATCTTTCCACTTGAAGACATCAACGTGGCCAAGAGATTACAGGGGTAATAAAGCACACAGCTCATCACTTAGATATATCGTACTGTTGAGAGTGAAACCCTGGATGACTGTCATACCGCACGCACGCAGCAGGGCAGCACACACACACACCACACACACACACACACACACACACAAGAACACACACACACACACAGGCGAAAAAGGAGGGGAGAAGCATTAGAGAGGGTTCGCACAGTTCCTCTGCCGCACTGAATCTGGGTAGTCTTTCTTTTCGAGATGCCAGGGGGTCATAGGCGGGGATGAGGGCAAGGCGAGAGGGCTGAAGCTGGTGACAGCCGAAGAGGGACCTGAACTGATGCAGAGGGACACAGACAGCCTTGGCCGAGGCAACCAAACTGGATACATCAGAGGCCTGTTTTCAGCCGATAAGAATTGGAAAAAACCTTTTTATTTGTATGAAACAATAACTCTTTTTTCTTCCTTGGCCCTGAAGAAGGGAAGTGGTCACCAAGTTAAAAATGAGATGTAACGGTGACACAGAGATTTTTAAAGCGTTTAAGTGTAATTCTATGTAGGTGACTTTCAATATGTCCCAGGGTTTTGTCACTGCCACCTGTGGGTTGATTAAACAAAGCCAACTGCTGTGGGATTGAGATGCACTCATTGTGGAATACATCTGGTGATGGAAATAAACACTCATTTATCTCTCTCACCATGGCCTGATTCTCCAGTCACATCACATTACAACGCCCACACCCCTTCCTCTCCCCATTTTATTCTTTTTTTCCCCTCTCTCCAAAGGCCTACCCTGTTTCCTGCAGGCCCAGGGAGAAATACAAACAAGCAACTCCTAAAGCCCAAGTGGGCCCTTAGACAAAACCTGTACCTTTAAACAACAACATATTCAGAACGCCAGTGAGGGCAGTGGGGCCTTCACTGCTCTGGGAGCAGGGGCCAGGGAATAGGACGTGTTTTTCCGCCACCGCTCCTCTCTCATACACATCTTTCGCACTGTGATCCTCGTTACAGAATGGTATACTGTCATATGCTTTATTTGTCAGTCCTTTACCATTTAATATTTCTGAAAACAATGAGGAGCTGCAGTTGTTGTCAACCTTAGGCCCAACCCCCCCCTATACTGTTGACTTAATGAGACTACTACTGACACATGGCACATCCAAAACAGTGTACCACCAACCGCAGCCATACACTTCCATGGGGCTCCTAGGCCAGCGGACGAGGGAGGGATTTGTCATTTACATTCATCATGTTAAACCATTTGGTTTCTGATTGCCGTTTGAGCAACTGACAATCAAAGTAGGTGTTTCAAAAGAGTTGAATTGGTGTTTCGACAGACTATAAATAACAATTCAATTACTATTTACTACCATCCAACCCTTATCTAATCTAACTTAACCGTTACCCTTAAATCCTAAGCCACTAACCTTAACCCTATAACCTTTATTCTAAACCTAGCCCTAAGCGTAACCTTAGGTTAGCAACTGTTGCTTATCAACAAGAGAGTTTGTTGATAGTATGACATCGTTTGAGCATCTACAGATGGACCTGTTCAGGACAATCTAAATAAATGTGTGACTCGAAATCACCTTTGCTCTCCATTCATGGATGGAATAGTCCATAAAAGAGTAATTACCAGTGAACTCATATATCCTATGGTTCTTTGTTAACTGTAGAAACCATATCTGTGTCACTGTGTGCTAAGCTAGCTTTTTCCATGGGGAACTTTCATAACCCATCAGCTTGTGTTCTAAGACAGCCTGGGGATCCACTGCTCCGATTGTGTGGAGTTAGTTTTTGACAGCACGGTCACCTAACAGCCCTATGAAAGGTTTGCTAGACACGATGCTATACACACTCCGCCCAACTTGAACAGTCTCTGACGGGCTTGTTTTGCCTGGATCAAACACTCGCAGAACTGCTTATTTCTATACTCTAAAGAGAATTAAATGGTATCCCAGTTTCTAGCATGCACCGGTTAGCTATATGTCTGGTATGTTAGGGGTTTTTGGAATGGACATTACATTTCCGAGACATTTTCAAATCAAAAGGTAGTCCCTTGTGGTGATGGCATTTAATTCAATAGAATGTTTAAAATGTCGACCTCCACATTTAAAAAGGTTGTTTGAATATTATGATGTCCTGTTCTGTGATAGGGATAAAGAAGCTTTGGGAATATCAATTAACTCGCCTGTGGATCAATATCTACAGCTAGAATTTGTCCGAATCTGTTTAAAGTTACCCGAATCCCTCGAGATTTATGTAGGCTGGTGTTATCAAACCACATACGTATGTAGCTCAGACCTACATTAAAGCAATACATACTGTTATATATCAATAATTAAATGTGACATATGAGTAGTAGTAAACCGTTCAATATTAGCTCGTATTGGCTGCGTAGCTATTTTCTCTGAACAGAGTCTGCTGTCCAGGTGCTGAAGACGCGAATCAAACAAAAAACCAAATTTGGGGGCTCATACACCAAACGGAAGACAGAAACCAAAATGGTAACCACTAAAA
>NC_036852.1:1662323-1682585 GCF_002910315.2 Salvelinus sp. IW2-2015
TATAAGTGAAATAATCTGTCTGTAAACAATTGTTGGAAAAATGACTTGTGTCGTGCACAAAGTAGACGTCCTAATCGACTTGCCAAAACTATAGTTTGTTAACAAGAAATTTGAGTTTTAATGACTCTAACCTAAGTGTATGTAAACTTCTGACTTCAACTGTACATCTGTGGTAATACTTACGCCATGGAGATTACCATGAAGTCCAACCAGTTCCATGGATCCCTGAGGAAGGTGAACTTCCCCACACAGAACCCCCTCGCCAAGATTTTAATGAGAGACTCGAATGTGTAAATCCCTGTGAATGTGTACCTGATCAAACCAAGACAGAAAGGCATTATGGTAGTTGCTATGGAAGTCAACAACAACAGCCCTATTCAATCAAAATCTTATACCTGTTTTCTGGGGCTAGACCAAAACAACACTATTTATCCTGTGCCAATGTAGGCTCTGTTCCAATTTTGATAGCAAGAAAACAATTGCAAGTCTTATGCTAGTGTGGATATCCATGGAGGCTGCTGAGGGGAGAACGGCTCATAATAATGGCTGGAACGGCGCGAATGGAATGGCATCAAACCTTGTGTTTGATGTATTTGATACAATTCCACATATCCCTCTCCATTCCTCCCCAATGAAGGTGCCACCAACCTCCTGTGGTGGATACTAGAGCGTAGCCAATGTTTGAATTGTCATGCTAAATCATTTTGTTTTGGTTTCTCACAGTAAAAATGTCTGAGATTACTTGAGGCCAAACGCAATTACGCATTCTCACACTGGAAACAGAATTGTATCTTTGTCTTACCAAGGAAGCTATAAAAACTGGTGTCAATTGAATAGTGTAACAGCCAATAATAAGTAACCTACAGGGATTAAATCTAGAATATAAGTTACTTACTCAACATTCTTGGCCCAGTCCGGGGGGTTGCTCAGAGTCATAAAAGCACAGTTGGTCAGAATGGTGAACATGATCAACATGCTGAACATCGTACAGAGACACAAGTCAAGGAAAGAACCCAACAAGTTCAGAGACACATGTAAAGCAATGTCACATCAAGGCTAACTAATAATGAGGACTAGGCCCCGAGTGTTCCGTGACCATAGGCCATAGGCTATCTGTTTTGTCACCAAAGCCCCATATACTACCCACCACTGCMACCTGTATTTGCTAGGTAAATCCCCGCCTTATCTCAGCTCACTGGTCACCATAGCAGCACCCACCCATAGCACGCGCTCCAGCAGGTATATTTCACTGGTCACCCCCAAAGCCAATTCCTCCTCCGGCCGCCTTTCCTTCCAGTTCTCTGCTGCCAATGACTGGAACGAACTGCAAAAATCACTGAAGCTGGAGACTCATATCTCCCTCACTAGCTTTAAGCACCAGCTGTCAGAGCAGCTCAAGATCACTGCACCTGTACATAGCCCCATCTGTATATACCATCCAAGTACCTCATCCCCATACTGTTATTTTTATTTTTTTATTTAGCTCCTTTGCACCCCAGTATCTCTACTTGCACACTCATCTTCTGCACATCTATCACTCCAGTGTTTAATTGCTATATTGTAATTATTTAGCCACTATGGCCTATTCATTGCCTTACCTCCCTTATCCTACCTCATTTGCACACACTGTATATAGACTTTTTTCTATTGTGTTATTGACTGTATGTTTTATATCCATGTGTAACTCTGTGTTGTTGATTGTGTCGCACTGCTTTGCTTTATCTTGGCCAGGTCTTAGTTGTAAATGAGATTGTTCTCAACTAGCCTACCTGGTTAAATAAAGGTTAAATAATTAAAAAAAAAAATAATAATAACCCGAAAAACTCCATGCCCTATACAGCCTAGAAATATCGAGAGTTTTTCTTGGTCAGGTCACATGGTCACGAACCACTCAGGGAACCCCCTACGGTAACATATTTTCAAAGTCAACATACAATTTAGTCACATTATCTCCACATATTTGCTCGATATGACACCAAACTAGGCCATAAGTATATCAAACCAAACCTTGATATAGATGTGAAAGGATATGAGTGTACTAAAACTGCAATTGCTATTCTCCGTAGAGGATTGAAGGGGCTTAGGATGTAACAGGCAGGAGTGGCGTTGAAACGGATATTGCCTTGCCGCGATTCAATACTATAAATGTCTGAGAGAGAGAGAGAGAGAGAGAGAGAGAGAGAGAGAGAGAGAGAGAGAGAGAGAGAGAGAGAGAGAGAGAGAGAGAGAGAGAGAGGTTTGAGTGCCCAAATTACATGCAGTAATACCCATCCCAGCTGTACACACCACCACAGCACCAAGGCAAGGCCAAGACATTGTCCTCCACTGTTGATGGTGTGCTGAGGCTGTGGTCCTGTTACTATTGGTGTTGTTCCTTCTGTCTGGCACGCTCAAACCCCAGAGGACAGGAGAGCAGCCAGGCAGTCCCTCTCTCTCTCAGATGGACTCATGATGTGTGTGTGTGTGTGTGTGTGTTGCCATCTATGTGGGTGTGTATGTGTGTGTCTGATCATGGCAGTGTGAAAGTGTTAGGTAGGCTCTGTAAACAGAAGGGGATTCTGCAGTACGTTGTGTCTGGATGATTACATCAAAGACTCAGCTGGGGCCACAGTTTAGCTCAGTTCCTGTCACTTGTGCGTTGGCTGCTAGTTAGCCTTGGCACCATCTGAGGAGGACCCTAGAGTGTTGGCTGCTAGTTAGCCTTGGCACCATCTGAGGAGGACCCTGGAGTGTGTTAACATGAACTGAGTGCTCAGAAACAGTGTCTCAAATGTAATTTGGTCTGTTTTTGTTATTCTTTGAAGATGCATCACTGAGTGAACCAGTTAATACATAAATGACACAACATGGCACATGAAGGCAGCATGAGGACATGGCACCATGTTGCCGCTTTGGAGCACAGTATGCTAGCTTTGTTTAAAATTCAGAACATTCTGTGAACTCCTATGTGTCATTAATGGCCAGCAGGGGCTAACGTGATTGCCAATGAGTCTTGCAATGAGTCTTGCAAAGTATGAATGTATCATAATGCTTTTGGATTGAAAAATAGACCAAACCTTAACGGTTGTGGGTGGGGTTTAGCCTGAGTCCCATATGACATGAAATAGGAGTTGGCACGACAGCACAAACAGATCTGGAATTTAGGCTAGGTGTGGGTGTGTCCAGTACCTTCTGATTGGAGTAGAAGGGGTCCAGGTCCTCCAGAGGGGTGGAGACAAAGCCTTGTGGGACGTCCCCGTAGATGAAGGGGAGGGACTTCCCCGCCTCCAGGTCGCTGTTGGGCTTGGGCTCGTTGTCGTCATTGCTGTCGCTACAGCGGTCAACGCGGGGTTTCCGGGCCTCCTCCTCGGTGATGCGCCTTTCGATGGCGGCAAGCGAGTCGGGACAGAAGCGGCAGAAGCTGTCAGGTCCGGGCGGTACAAGCAGCTGTGCCATCTTGTCATGGTGCTCCTTCACAGGGAAGCTTGGGGCTCCGCCAGGGCAGGGGGCTGGGGAGAGGGAGGGAGGGAGATCAGGAAGGCCCAGCTACAACATTTAGTCTACAGCACATGTTGTGCATGACAAGTGGCCTGGGATACACCCAGTACTCTACTGTATGTTTAAACAAATACTCTCCCCTCCCCCTAAGATGAACGTCAAATACGTACAACTGAAACAGCATGAATGGCAATATAATCGTAATTTCCCATGACTTCTATTGTAACTTACTGTACTGTAGCACCATGTTCAGATATACCATTACGTCATCATACACAGAGACCTGGTTTATTTCTCTCTCTGATGGACGATCAAAGAGACTTAGTGTAGCATCCTTAATCCTAGTATCTTTCCACTTGAAGACATCAACGTGGCAAGAGCATTACAGGGTAATGTGCACACAGCTCATACATGTAGATATATCTACTGTTGAGAGTGAAACCCTGGATGACTGTCAACCGCACGCACGCAGGCAGGCACGCACACACACACACACACACACACACACACACACACACACACACACACACACACACACAGCGAAAAGGAGGGGAGACATTAGAGAGGGTTCGCACAGTTCCTCTGCCCGCACTGAACTCTGGGTAGTCTTTCTTTCGAGATGCCCAGGGGGTCATAGGCGGGGATGAGGGCAAGGCGAGAGGGCTGAGCCTGGTGACAGCCGAAGAGGGACCTGAACTGATGCAGAGGGACACAGACAGCCTTGGCCGAGGCCAACCAAACTGGACATCAGAGGCCTGTTTCAGCCGAATAAAAAATTGAAAAAACCCTTTTATTTGTATGAAACAATACACACTCTTTTTCTGCTGAGAAGGGAAGTGGTCACCAAGTTAAATGAGATGTAGGTGACCACAGAGATTTTTTAAAGCGTATTAAAGTGTAATTCTATGTAGGTGACTTTCAATATGTCCCCAGGGTTGTCACTGCCACTGTGGTTGATTTAAAAACAGCCAACTGCTGTGGATAGATCGCACTCATTGTGGATACATCTGTGATGGAAATAAACACTCATTTTCTCTCTCACCATGGCCTGATTCTCCATCAACATCCATCAACGCCCACACACCCCTTCCTCTCCCCCCATTTATCTTTTTTTCCCCTCTCTCCAAAGGCCTACCCTGTTTCCTCCAGGCCCAGGGAGAAATACAAACAAGCACTCCCCTAAAGCCCAAGTGGGCCCTTAGAACAAAGCCTGTACCTTTAAGACAACACATATTCAGACGCCAGTGAGGGCAGTGGGGCCTTCCTGTCTGGGAGCAGGGGCCAGGGAATAGGACTGTGTTCCCCCACCGGCTCCTCTCTCATCACATCTTTAGCACTGTGATCCTCGTTACAGAATGGTACTACTGTCATAGCCTTTATTGTCAGTCTTTACCATTTAATATTTCTGAAACAATGGAGGAGCTGCAGTTGTGTCACCTAGCAACCCTATACTGTCTGACTTATGAGACTACTACTGACACATGGCACATCCAAAACAGTGTCACACCACCCAGCATACACTTCCATGGGGCTCCTAGGCCAGCCGAGGAGGGATTTCATTTGCATTCATCATGTTAACACCATTTGGTTTCTGATTGCCGTTTGAGCAACTGACATCAAAGTAGGTGTTTTCAGAGTTGATTGGTGTTTCGACAGACTATAAATAACAATTCAATTAACTATTTACTAACCCCAACCCTTATCCTAATCCTAAACTTAACCGTTACCCTTATCCTAGCACTAACCCTTACCCTATAACCRTTATTCTAAACCTAGCCCTAAGCGTAACCTTAGCAACATGTTGCTTATCAACAGAGAGTTTGTTGATAGTATGACCATCGTTTGAGCATCTACAGATGGACTGTCAGGACTATCTAAATAAAGTGTGACTCGAAATCACCTTTGCTCTAATTCATGGCATGGAATAGTCGCATAAAAGAGAAATTACAGTGACCTCATATATCCTATGGTTCTTTGTACTGTAGACCATATCTGTGTCACTGTGTGCTAGCTAGCTTTTCCCATGGGGAACTTCATAAACCCATCAGCTTGTGTTCTAAAGACAGCCTGGGGATCCACTGCTCCGATGTGTGAGTTAGTTGACAGCACGTCACCTAACAGCCCTATGAAAGGTTTGCTAGACACGATGCTAGTACACACTCCCCCAACTGAACCAGTCTCTGACGGCTTGTTTTGCCTGGAGTCAAACACCGCAGACACTGATTATTTCTATACTCTAAAGATGAATTAAATGGTATCTCCAGTTCTAGCATGCACCGGTAGCTATACTGTCTGGTATGTTAGGGGTTTTGAATGGACATTACATTTCCGAAGACATTTCAAATCAAAAGGTAGTCCTGGGTGGATGGCATTTATTCAAAGAATGTTTAAAATGTCGACCTCCACATTTAAAAAGGTTGTTTTAATATTATGATGTCTGTCTGTGATAGGGATAAAGAAGCTTTGGGAATATCATACTCGGCCTGTGATCAATATCACAGCTAGAATGTTGTCCGATCTGTTCAAAGTTACACGAATCCCTCGAGACTTTATGTAGGCTGTTATCAACACATACGTATGTACTCAAGACATACATTAAAGCAATACATACTGTTATTATATCAATACATTAAATGTGACATATGAGTAGTAGTAACCGTTCATATTAGTACGTATTGCTGCGTAGCCTAATTTTCTCTGAACACGTCTGCTGTCCATGGTGCTGAAACGCGAATCAAACCAGAAAACACAAATTTGGGGCTCATACACCAAACGGCAGACAGAAACCAAATGGTAACCTACTAACAGAGCCACAGGTATGTTGTCATCATGAAACGCATAGCCAAACACATGAAGGTGTGAAACAAGTTAGGAATTGATGGATGGCTAATAAATCCGTCTAGACAAGTGCAGTGGTTTGCTTTTAAATACGTTATGTAGCCTTACCACGAACAATAAGCACAGGCTACAGGTATAATCTGAAAGAGAAGGTGAGGCTAGTAGCCATACCTTAATTGTCGTGGATTCAAAACGAGCAGGGAGCTGTCGCCATATTGACGTATCCGTATATTTCCTCGAATTTACCGCTTCTCATTTGTAACATCTCCGCCCTGCCACCAACATCTGACACGCACACAAGTCTCCATAAACCGAGGCACTCAGATCATAGCTGGAAAGGGCGAGGAACATTAAGTAACACGAGTGGCTATCTCTTTCAATCACCACAATCCCTGAAAACACAGCGACGTGAGTGAGTGACAAAGCTTCCCAAGCGCGCGTCAGCCACCCAACTGAATGGGTGTGAATGGACCTCTCARAGTGCCTGGGCGTGCCCTTCCCCTTACCGGTTGTTTATTCCTTGTAATSGATCCACTATGGATGCTGTTAGCTGAAATATGAATAAACATTTGTATATTGCATCTATATTCTATTTTTACATTCTAAGTAGCAGTGTTTCATCTATAACCATGAGAATATCTTATGTCATCTAAGAGGCAGTGGTGCCATCTATTTTTCCATTATCGAGACATGACCGCAAATGACTCAAGCTACTTGAACAATATCGATTAMAATTTTTTTTTGCTCAATGCGTTCGTGTGTTTGAGTAACACACATTTCATGACCACAAAATCCCTGTCAATTTTGATAAATGCATTGCAAGAAATGTATATGTCAATTGAAGGCAAATCTGTTAAACAATAGGGTTCTTGTCATTGATATGTATTACAACTAATTAAAGGATCGAATTGCGACACCCATGTATAAAAAAAAGTAAAGCCATAATTTGGAGATGATAAGAAAGAAGCATAGGAAGGTAGCCTAAATAATAATGTATTGTCATTAATTGTCTATGTCAGGGGTTCCCAAACATTTTCACTCGGGCCCCCAGTGGGAACACTCCCATTGTGCYCTCACGCCATGTCTATTTCTATGGGCACAAGCACTGTTCATGACAAATCAACATCTTGAACCCCATTGAAAAGCTGTGGATGGAGTTGAAAACATTTTACACAAAGGCTCAGTGTCATTATCCTCGCAGAGAGGGCGCTAGAGTATTGAAAACAGGGGTGTTCCTATTTTTTGCTCATCTTTATCAAGGGTGCCAATAATTATGGATCTGGCTTATTGCCAATGATATCTCTAGATGTCMGACAGGGGGCGCTGTTTTAAAGCCACCACACAGCCATTTTGGCACTCCCCTCCGTTGTAAAAAAATATTTTGAAATGCATTTATTAATGTCTACATTCGTTTTTGACAAGTATGTTCTATAACAGACACCTTAATGCATACATTGAAATTATATTAAGGGAACTTAACATTATTTTATATATATAAAACATATTCCTTAAAAAAACACATTTGAGAGTACTAATGATACTTTGCCCACTACAAAAAAAAGAAATATTTAAATACATGCAATTTTGTCCTTTTATTGACTTACTGTTGAATTCCTTTCATTCCTGTGGAGGACTGCTCCTTCTGGCTTCAAAGCCTCCTATTGGCCATTAGATAGCATCAACCATCCAGGTTATCATTGGTTATCGTCTTTTATTGTTTGTGTGAATGTTTTCTGAAATCCAATAATAAAAATCTGTAAAAAAAAATATTTGGAACTCTGAGCTATTAAATAGAATGGATTGGCGATTCCGGATTTTCTGGCTTGATGTTCAAAAAAATACGGAGATTGTCACGTCCTGACCATAGAGAGACCTTATTTTCTATGGTAGAGTAGGTCAGGGCGTGACTGGGGGTTAGTCTAGTTTATTATTTCTTTCTGGGGTTCTAGTTTTGTCTTTCTATGTTGGTGATTTTGTATGATTCCCAATTAGAGGCAGCTGGTAATCGTTATCTCTAATTGGGGATCATATTTAAGTAGCATTTTTTCAACCTGTGTTTTATGGGATATTGTTTTGAGTTAGTGCACGTAGCACCGCTGTAGTCACGGTTTGTTTATTGATTTGTTGTGCTAAGTTTCACTTTCTAATAAATTATGTGGAACTCAACATCCGCTGCGCCTTGGTCCGATAATTATTCCAGCGAACGACAGAGATTTCCTAGATGCAGACTAGATGCAGGGTCCACTAGCCTACCTCTCAGCTGCTGCTCAGTCACTCCATGACTCTGCTTCCGCTTGTTCACGAGACAGTTTGAAGAAACGTAGATCTGTTGTAACAGTAGGCTATTGCAAAAATAAGCACAACACAAACGGGTTGTTTAGCAATTTCGTATGTTATTCAGGAGGGGAGTTACATGCAGATAGGCGAGTTATATGTAGCCTACACAGCATATCGTACAAGTAAGTCAGACAGGCAGTCAATAGCGATTTAATGTTTAAACCATTGTTTAGCATCTTTGCAAACATTGGCTAAACTTGAGGCAGACTGCTAACTATATGGCAGCATAACTACAAATATTACATCACACAAAACGCTAATTGTTTTTGCCCCAATGCAATGGTGTAGACTATATCTTGCTTGTGCTACGGCAATATCTGTTGCAACAGACAGACGGTTGTATGTAGACTTCTTATACAGTGAGCTGCAAAAGTATTGGGACAGTGACGCTTTTTTGTTGTTTTGGCTCTGTACTCCAGCACTTTGGATTTGAAATGATACAATGGCTGTGAGGTTAAAGTTCATCCATATCAGGTGAACGTTTAGGAATTACAGCACTTTTTCTACATAGTCCCCCCATTTTAGGGGACCAAAAGTATTGGGACTAATTCACTTCTATGTGTATTCAAGTTGTCAAGTGTAGTAGTATTTGGTCCCATATTCCTAGCACTCAATGATTACATCAAGCTTGTGACTCTACAAACTGGTTGGATGCATTTGCTGTTTGTCTTGGATGTGTTTCAGATTATTTTGTGCCCAACGGAAATAAATAATGTATTGTGCCATTTTGGATTCACTTTATTGTAAATAAAAATGGAATATGTTTCTTAACACATCTACATTAATTTGAATGTTACCATGATTGAGGATAGTCCTGAATAAATTGTGAATAATGATGAGTGAGAAAGTTACAGATGCACAAATATCATACCCCGCCCAAAAACCTTCAGTTATTGTAATAGTGAGAGGTTAGCATGTCTTCGGGGTATGATATTTGTGTGTAACTTTTTCACTCATTATTCAATGCATCCAACAAGTTTGTAGAGTCACAAGCTTGATGTAATCATTGAGTGCTAGGAATATGGGACCAAATACTATACTTTTTGACTACTTTAATACACATAAGTGAATTTGGCCCAATACTTTTGGTCCCCTAAAATGGGGGGACTATGTAAAAGAAAAGTGCTGTAATTTCTAAACGGTACACCTGATATGGATGAAAATACCCTCAAATTAAAGCTATCAGTCTGCCCTCGTATTGTTTACAGTACAAAACTACAAAAAAATGTGTCACTGTCCCAATACTTTTGAAGCTCACTGTATATTTTTGGAACGTATGTTCAGAAATATGAGGAAGTGACATAGGCTACATCATCATATCAATCTAATTGTTTGAGGCTTCAGAAGAGGGTGAGTAAAGAGAGAAACATGGCTGTGTGTGAATAACACATGCACAGTATGGGATTTGGATTCTTAGATTTGAGAGAGAAGTTTCCAGGAAGGGAGGGACGGGAGCGAAAACTATTCGTAGCCTCGGCCTAAAAATAAATTCCAGCACACTGGTGATCTTGATCCTCCACAACTGCACCAATCTGAAAACACCAAATATAATGGCAGAAATCATAGTAGATGCTTTTGCTTCCACCTATCCAGCCGTTTCATTCAGATCAATGCAGAAGACGAAGGGTWGGACACAAGGTCAGGGTGCCACCGTAGACTATTGGGACGCAGGCTCTCTGTCAGATGGGCTGTAGTGTAGCGTGGGTGAAAAAGGCTACTGATCTGTCTTCTTAGCACAAGCCATACTTGAGCATTCTAAAGAACTGCACTTCCAACTTAAGAGCAACATGTGTTCTCTCTGATGAGGCACTCAGGGAGAACCGGTAAGCAGTGAGTGTGTGCCTCCAGAAGGGTAGCCACCCTGCGATTCTTGCAGGTCRCTGCCCTCTGCTGGTGAAAGMGCATTTTTTTACAACAAGCCAAGAAAGCAGTGTGCCACCAATCTCCTAATTATCCATCTCCATCAAATACACATCTAAACCCTCGCATGTCAAAATATACCTGAATTTAACACAGAACATGACATTTTCCTTTTTTTCAATGCCACACTTTTTTCAATGCCACACTCCCATGTGGAGTGTCTGACTGTTTGACATTCACCTGGCTCCTCATCAAGGGAAGTTCCTGAAGCTGCCTGTCATCATGGTTACACTGTTCTCTTCTCATTACTGTCTCAGTGATGAAAGTAATACGTGTGAGTTTCTGTCACATACACGCGCACGCAGTCACAAAAACACACACAGGCACCTATACACACACATGCACACTGTGCATTCGGAAAGTATTCAGACCCTTTGACTTTTTCCCCATTTTATTATGTTACAGCCTTACTCTAAAATTGATTAAATAAAATGTTTACCTCATGAATCTACACACAATGTCCCATAATGATAACGTTTTTTGAAATGTTAGCAAATGTATTTAAAATAAAAAACAGAAATACCTTATTTACATAATGGAAAGGGGGATACCTAGTCAGTTGTACAACTGAATGCATTCAACTGAAATGTGTCTTCTGCATTCAACCCAACCCCTCTGAATCAGAGAGGTGCGGAGGGCTGCATTAATCGGCATCCAGAAGTTTGGAACCACTCTTCGCAGAGCTGGTCGCCCGGCCAAACTGAGCAATTGGGGAAGAAGGGCCTTGGTCAGGGAGGTGACCATGAACCCGATGGTCACTCTGACAGCTCCAGAGTTCCTCTGTGGAGATGGAAGAACCTTCCAGAAGGACAACCATCTCTGCAGCACTCCACCAATCAGGCCTTTGTGGTAGAGTGGCCAGACGGAAGCCACTCCTCAGTAAAAGGCACATGACAGCCCACTTGGAGWTTGCCAAAAGGCACCTAAAAGACTCTCAGACCGTGAGAAACAAGATTCTCTGGTCTGATGAAACCAAGATTGAACTCTTTGGCCTGAATGACAAGCATCACGTCTGGAGGAAACCTGGCACCATCCCTATGGTGAAGCATGGTGGTGGCAGCATCATGCTGTGGGGATCGAGGGAAAGATGAACGGAGCAAAGTACAAAGAGATCCTTGCAGATCCTTGCTGAAAACCTGTTCCAGAGCACTCAGGACCTCAGACTGGGTCAAAGGTTCACCTTCCAACAGGACAACAACCCTAAGCACACAGCCAAGTACATGCAGGAGTGGCTTCGGGACAAGTCTCTGAATGTCCTTGAGTGGCCCAGCCAGAGCCTGGACTTGAACCCGATCYAACATCTCTGGAGAGACCTGAAAATAGCTGTGCTCCCCATCCTACCTGACAGAGCTTGAGAGGATCTGCAGAGAAGAATGGGAGAAACTCCCCAAATACAGGTGTGCCAAGCTTGTAGCATCARACCCAAGAAMACTCGAGGCTGTAATTGCTGCCAAAGGTGCTTACTTATGTAAATGTGATACTTCCGTTTTTCTATGTTTAACATATTTGCWAACATTTCTAAAAACCTTKTTTTGCTTTGTCATTATGGGGTATTGTGTGTAGATTGATGAGGAAAAAAACATTTAATCKATTTTAGAATAAGGCTGTAATGTAACAAAATGTGGGAAAAGTAAAGGGGTCTGAATACTTAGCGAATGCACTGTACACTCYCATCACGCAAACACACACACATAATCTCCCAATCAACGATCACTCCATCGACAGACACACCCAAGACTTCAGTTTAGCATGACTTTCCAAGAAGAACAAACTCGGGTTTCTCCCAAACACCCTCTTTATAAGCCTTAAGGCATCTAATCAAACTATTGATCAAGCGCTGATCTAAACCTCGACCTGACATTCAAAGTGACCACAGGCATATGCAAAAAATATATTTAAAAAAATTGTCACAATGTGACATTCCAGACACATTACATTCTCCTCGAGTAGAAGGAGACAATTGAAGGTGTCTGGGATGTCATATTGTGACKAAATCTTTAGTTGTTTATCAGGCTGGCAGAGCATGTGACTGACCTCACTGTGCTCCTGAAACAATGTCAGCTATGTGACTGAGGTGGAGCTCATGTCTCCTGTCCCCTCTTGACATTTGGCTGTGACTCTGCTAACATTTTCATTAGAGGGCTAGTGGTGAATGTGAGTGCCTTGCAACAGCTTGACCCTTACAGCTCTGTGGTATTTAGGGTTATATCATGCCATAGTACTCAGTGGGTGTTGGGAGTTAGTTAGCCACTCAATACACTGTAAATCTACTGCACTTCCTGATTATTCCAAGACTGAAAAAATAGTCATTTAGTGGATAGGGAAAATTTTGAATAAATTGCCTCTACACTTTTAAGGAATTGTGCTTGCTTCGGTCAAATGTTGATTTATTTAAAACTGTTCATTTAGTCAGATGGTATTGTTTTCTTACTAACCTCCATTTTGCTGGTGGACATGTGATTGTACAGGACAGGAAACCCGTAGGAGTCTAGGGGGTACACACACAAGCCAGAGTCAAAACTTCCCGAGTTACCTCTGACCTATTCAATAAACTGGCTCGAGTAAATAGTGCATTGAGATAACAAAGGCATGCGGGAAAACAGAGGAGGAAAATGAGTTCATATTATAATTACTGACTCTATTTCCTCACCTATAGATAAGAATATTCACTATGGGGTCAGGGTGCAACGTTTTTCAGAAATGTTTAAAGATGGATAAGTTTAGATCTGTGTGCGTAGGCTGTAATAGTAGGGGGATTTTATGTATTTATTTAACCTTTATTTAACTAGGCAAGTCAGTTAAGAACAAATTCTTATTTACTATGATGGCCCACCAAAAGGCAAAAGGGCTGGGATTAAAGAAACGAGGGCTGGGATTAAAGAAATTAAATATAAATATAGGACAAAACACACATCKCTACAAGAGAGACAACACTACATAAAGAGAGACCTAAGACAACAACATAGCAAGGCAGCAACACATGACAACACAGCATGGTAGGAAATGTTAATTATTCTAAGACAGCCACTATCATTTCAAAATGATAGTGTGTGTCCATCMCACAGATTTCAGTACATAAACATTAGTGCACACCAGATAAGTGACAAGTGATTTGTAACAATGAAATGTGGCCAATGCAACACATTTACATAAGTATATATTTACTAACTAACTGGTGCAGGGAATCTCCACTGTTTAACCACCAAATAAGATTACACGATTACAGTCAATGTGGACATGTGTTCCTGGGCTTAATTTGATTAAACTCCTACTTGGTAAGTGACTGCTACTGTGTAAATTAAACTTTAGTATAGGGACAATGTCCATCGCCTGCCATAGCCCAGTCTGACCTTGTGTGATAGTGTTGAACCAAGCAGAGCCTCCAAACAGTAGATTTCTACTCCCTCAATGGTGCTACTTTGTCTCAATAAATCACAGGCAAGGGTGTGTGTATTCATTAGTTGCATTCCGTTYCAAAACCTTTTGTCTGTTGCATAATGCTTTGCAAAATAAACTGTTTACTGTTTGCTTTAGGTGTGGGGGTGCTTTGCTGGTGACACTGTCTGTGATTTATTTAGACATCTTATCCATCATGGCTACCACAGCATTCGGCAGCGATACACCARCCCWTCTGGTCTGRGCTTAGTGGGACWATCAGTTGTTTTTCAACAGGACAATGACCCAACACACCTCCAGGCTGTGTAAGGGCTATTTGACCAAGAAGGAGAGTGATGGAGTGCTGCATCAGAGGAACTGGCCTCCACAATCACCCYARCTCAARCCAATTAYTTGGACCGCAGAGTGAAGGAAAAGCAYCCAACAAGTGCTCAGCATATGTGGGAACTCCTTCAAGACTGRTGGAAAAGCATTCCAGGTGAAGCTGGTTGAGGGAATGCTAAGAGTGTACAAAGCTGTCATCAAGGCAAAGGGTGGCTACTTTGAAGAATCTAAAATATACAATATATTTTGATTTGTTTAACACTTTTTTGGTTACTACATGATTCCATATGTGTTATTTCATAGTTTTGATGTCTTCACTATTATTCTACTATGTAGAACATAGTAAAAATAAAGAAAAATCCTTGAATGAGTAGGTGTGTCCAAACTTTTGACTGGTACTGTACATGAATTTGTACAATACAAACTCTTGTTTTCATTTGGAGGAAAGGGTTTTTGTTGCAAAACGTTTTGCAACAGACAACACATTTTGCAATGGAATCTGACTAATGAATACACCCCAGATCAGTCCTCCCCATTTATGTGAATGCATTGTAGACACAGAAATCGGAAATGGGTTACCTTCAGTATAGTATCACCACACAGGACAACATGACTGACGATGCAAAGACGGCAGCACACAGACCTATAAGCCATACTGTATAGTCTCTAGTCCYAGCAGGATGAGAAGGGTACAGTAACTAAAACTAGAAATGTTTTTACAAATTAAAGGGACTACGGAGGGTTCACCCTGTTGAAATTAAGCCATAGAAGCCCTTAGGGTTCAGTAGGCTGTATAGTACAGTAGGGTCTAGGTGTAGACAGAACAGAGTCTGTGATGTCAGAGGGCTGGGCAGGGCCAGAAGGTGCAGTAGGCTGTATAGTACAGTAGGGTCTAGGTGTAGACAGGACAGAGTCTGTGATGTCAGAGGGCTGGGCAGGGCCAGAAGGTGCAGTAGGCTGTCTGCTAAACAAGGATTACAGAGCAAGGGATCTCTCCCTCTCTCTAATTCTCTCCCTCGATGGTGGTGAAATGACAGTCATGTTGATGGAAGATATCTCATTTCTGAACAGAGAGAGGTAAGGACATTGTCTATTTGAAACTGATTTGTGTATTTGATTGTTGTGTAACTGCTGGACAATGTGTTGGGACAGGGCTTGGAGAGCACTAATCCGTCTAGCTCTTGGAGGAGTAAAGCCTATTCTGGTTTGCATTAGCCAGTTGACCAACATGGCCCAGGCAGGGCTGCATTTAATTATGTGCTTGGTCTATTCTYAGTATATTTGCTCTATTCTAAAGAGAGAAAAAAAATGTGTGAATTTAAGTGTTTCACCTATTCAATTAGATGCCCTGATTACCACTCTCATTCAGTTGTGCATTGGTTTAAGAGGACAGGACAGAACGGCTATAAAGTAAAACGTGTTTWAGTTATGTAATTTACATGTTCACAGGAGCCCCCAGCATATTCTTCCACATTGGGTGGAGGGCAGGCATACCCAACGTGTTGGAGTCCTAGAACTATAAAACATCCTAGCAACGCATTCCAGAGKGCAGCACTCACGTGTTACAGTATAGGAACGTGGTGACGAACATTTACGCACAGCTGCAGAGGAAGGCATGCATTGTTGAACTCACTTCTTTAAATACTCTGGGGTTGTCTGATATAAACTAGGGGTTTGACACTTTGCATGCTGGTGCTCAGRTTTGTCAACAACGCGTGCCCCAAAAACGTTGYACAATACGTTTGTGTGCGTGAATATTAGGTCTTTCTTATCTGAGGAACGTGTCCAGAAAAGCCGTTCTGATGTTGTCTCGTAAGTAGACTTCTGTTGTTGTACTTTGTATCACTTTTAAACGACAGGTAGTATTAAAACACTTGGAAGTGACATTAAAACATTTAATTTCGAGCTAGGGTGCCAAATTAGCACAAAGTCAAAATCCAGTAATTGTCAGGTGGTCAAGTCTGGTGACAATTTCAAATTAAAACAATTTAAATGTATTTACTCTTGCTGAGTAAATCTTGTAGGATATGTCCATGTCCTTTTCCTGAGAATGTCCTTTTTTTTTTTATGTCCTTTTCCTGAGAAAAGGAGGACGACTGTGGTTTTAGATTTCACAACTAAAAGTTACATAAACATTGTATAATTCACCATACCTCCTGTACATAAGTATTGTATGTCAATCACTTGGATGTGTGAGTAGCCCCAGCTTTACAAGTGGATGATTGTTTATTTTTGTCAGAGACCATGAAGGGATGGGAATTGTTTATCGATTAGGCCCAGAGGGGCTACTCTCTGTCATTTAAATGCCATCTCCAAAGTACTTTTAGAGCAGGAACAAGACATTCCACACAGGTACTCCGAGTTCGGGGCCAGGCAAGACTTAGTTTGTGATAGACTATATATGCATAAGTATGTGGACACCCCCTTCAAATGAGTGGATTTGGCTTTTTCAGGCAAACCTGTTTTTGACAGGAGTATAAAATTGAGCATGCAGCCATGCAATCTCCATAGTTAAACATTGGCAGTAGAATGGCCTTACTGAAGAGCTCAGTGACTTTCAATGTGGCACCTTCAAGGGATGCCACCTTTGCAACAAGTCAGTTTGTCAAATTTCTGCCCTTCTAGAGCTGCCCTGGTCAACATATAAGTGCTGTTATTGTGAAGTGGAAATGTCTAGGAGCAACAGCGGCTCAGCCGCYAAGTGGTAGGCCATACAAGCTTACAGAACAGGATTGCTAAGTGCTGAAGCACATAGCGTGTAAAAATCGTCTGTCCTCSGMTGCAACCGAGGAATCTGGGTTTGGCGGATGCCAGGAGAAGGCTACCTGCCCCAATGCATAGTTCCAACTGTAATYTTTGGTGGAGGAGGAATAATGGTCTGGGGCTGTTTTTCATGGGCTAGGACCCTTCATTGGGCCCCTTAGTTCCAGTGAAGGGAAATCTTAARGCTACAGCATACAATGACATTCTAGAAGATGATGTGCTTCCAACTTTGTGGCAACAGTTTGGGGAAGACCCTTTCCTGTTTCAGCATGACCATGCCCCCGTGCACAAAACAAGGTCCATACAGAAATGGTTTGTTGAGATCGGTGTGGAAGAACTTGACTGGCCTGCACAGAGCCCTGGCCTCAACCCCATCGAACACCTTTGGGATGAATTGGAACGCCGACTGCGAGCCAGGGCTAATCGTCCAACGTCAGTGCCCGACCTCACCAATGTTTTTTTGTGGCTGAATAGAAGCCAGTCCTCGCAGCAATGTTCCAACATGTAGCGGAACGCCTTCCCAGAAGAGTGGAGGCTGTTATAGCAGCAAATGGGGGACCAACTCCATATTATTGCCCTTGATTTTGGAATGAAATGTTGGACGAGCAGGTGTCCACATTCCTTTGGTCATGTAGTGTAAGTCCTGTACCACGGTAACACTTTTAGTTGACTGTGACATCAGCTTCTCACAGGACGTCATCTCTTCTCCTTATGTTGACATTGTCCCTCTCTGTTAGGAYATTCACCTGAGAATCAGTCAAGTCTCAGACTTTGGTCGCATCTAGATCCCTGGGGAAGATCCATGGAGGAGAAGGAGGAGAACCCGCTGGAGAGGGAGTATACTCTAGCAGTGGTTCTACCAGGAGGCCTGGAGAAAATGGCCACGGTACATGGGAGGTAAGAGGCATACAGACAMAATGTTTCATTGGAGCCATARGAAGTCATGCTCTGTATTTGGAATGGATTGACTGAATATGAAAAAAGTATGAAAATGGATGCACTCACTAATGTAAGTCGCTCTGGATAAGAGCGTCTGCTAAATGACTTAAATGTAAATMGATTCCTTTTATATTTGAACATCATTCAAATGAGTTTTAAAACATGAATATATCTCTATACTGTGGACACATGTAGTACACCTGCACTGTGTTTGTATCTCTACAGTAAACCTGTGATGGACGTACTGGTCACACTCTGTGCCCAGTACCACCTGAATCCATCTGACTTCACCATAGAACTCCAGTCAGCCAATAGAAACGACATCTCCTTCAAACCCAGCTCTCTGATTGGAGCCATGGAGCCTCACAGGATCCTACTGAAACCTAAAGGGGGAGAGGAGAAGATAAGGAGGCCGTACGTGCCAGAGGTAAATAGTGACAAAATGCATCTGTACACACRAGSCAATCTCCAACCTAGGTCAGTTTATGTACTGAAGGGATACTGTTTCCTATAGGTCACTGTACGTCTGCTGATCAACTACAAGAAGAACCATAAGGCCGTTGTGAGGGTCAACCCTAGAGTCCCTCTGGAGCGGCTCCTGCCTGCGGTGTGTGAGAAGTGTGAGTTTGACCTGGAGTCCACCATTTTACTGCGAGCCAACGACTCTGAAGGACCTTTAAACCTGAGCAGGTCTCTCGATGACTATGGACTAAGGGAACTATACGCCAAGGACATGGCAGGTGAGAGATGTTTTTATGTTACTCCGCTTTTTGAGTTTTGGCGGCACTGGTAGTGATGACGTACTTGTTTCATACCCAAACTGTGTTTTGGAGACTGTCTACAGAATATGATTTACCCACTGAGTGAGTGCATAGTGTATGTATACTGTAAATATGAAAATGCWAACATGGATGTCTTTTTCMAATCTTGAACGGCTGTCAGTCCTGAAGTGGTTATCACACTACCTCCCCGCGAGGGTACAAAACTTAACGAAAATGTCTGAAAATGCCCCAAGATTTCGGCAATGAACACATTTCATTAGAATACCAGTTCCCGACCATCTGTCGTTGCGATTTCTTTCTCCTAGAAGCYCCTGTAGAAACACCAAGTAAAGAGAAGCAACAGAAGGAGAAYGAGAACAGGGGATTGTTCGGCTTATTCAGGAGAATTAAGAAGAAACCAGAAAAGGTACTTTATTRTARTCTCCCACAGCTTAGCTTTACCATCGTACGCAAGCATTGTGTAAGAAGTCGATTTTAGACTTTGACTAGATCTGTGAATGCAGTTGTTTTTTTCTCAGCTGTGCTAGATTTCAGTGTGTGGTAGGATTTCAGTGTACACTGATAAAGCTTTGTGATATGTGTTTTTTTGCTGTGGTCTTCTTCTAAAGGGTCTCTCAGTGAGTGCCCCGGCCTCGRGTGGTCTGAAAAACCAGCGGGTGGCCAGCATCAGCATGAACTCCCTGGGTATCCACTCCTCCAACACCCTMCCCATGGACAACACCATGGTCAAGAAAAGACGGGCCCCCATGCCCCCCATGGCAGGCTCCGAAAGCGTCCCTGCTAACCTCAACGTCCAGCTGGTGAGTGACTGGTGGTTAGGGAGTCGGATTTAGGTGTGTCTCTCGATACTCTTTCATGGTTTCCTTTGCTTGTTTGCTTTGTTAAGCCTGCACGAAACACAGCCCTTATTTTAAGTGTTTCTAAAATCCCCTATTGGAAAAACGTTTGGAACCATTTCCTTGTTTGACCGGTAGGTTTTTATGGGTATTATTACACCACTGTGTGGCTCTATATGAGAAAGGACAGGGGAGGCTTCCACCATGTTGACTTCACCTGATCTGATTGCCTGATTATGCCCTGTGAGTTTAGTGGTTATAGAGAAAAGAACACAAGAAAAGGAAGCATGTCAATTCTATTGAGACTCAGCCGTAGACTTTAGACTTCCAAATCGTTGTTCCCTGACCACAGTGAGAATGTATGGTAGATTTAGAGGATCCTGGGTTAAACCGCTATTTGTTTCTGGTGTTTTCCCAGTTGACCTCTAGGAAGAAGAGGAGAGCCCCCCCGCCACCCCCCTGTGCCCCCCCACCACCATCCTCCTGTGTTAACACCCACAAAGGACCACCCCAGGACACTGAGATCAAAGGTCAGTCATATTGAATCACTAGTTGACTTGTAATCTGAATGGACCCTGTGTTGTAATGTTGAGTTAGATTGGCAACTTTGATGGGGTGGGGGCGGGTCTGCATACCCAACTCATACTCAC
>NC_036852.1:1682600-1697280 GCF_002910315.2 Salvelinus sp. IW2-2015
GGAGTGAAACATTTAGCGGCTGACTCATGACCGATTTGAACAATTTATGTTTTGAAGTTCATTTCCTGCAATTCTATGATTTTTGCCATGGGACGGAGAGAAAAATTAACAGTTTTACCGCACATTTCCTGCAATTCTACACATTTTGCCATAGGCTGGAGGCAATTGTTTTTTTTAATATGATAACTGATGATCAGTGGGCCCCACCCCAGTCAGTAATTCCACCATGCTTACTACAAGTTTATATGGCTAGCTGCTAGACTAATTTACCAATAAAAAAATAAAATGCTGACGTGTGCTAATTGAGTGACTGCTGATGCACAAACGCAATTCGCAATAGCACGTTGTCTATTCAATTATTATTCTAACTCAACAGTAAGTTGAGACCCCGACTGAGTTCCTATTTTGAAATAGCTCCGCGGACCTACAAAAGGGGGGCTGCTCATGGGCTGCCAGCTGCCCATCCCTGAGTTAGAGGGTAGGCCCATGCAGAATCATGTGCTGCATATGGTGTCTCACCTGTCCTCTAGTGGTCAATATTTTAGTGGGCTCTTTCTGTTGACTCATTTCCCTGTCTGACTGATTGTCCTGCTTGGCTGTTGGTTCTCCTTGGCAGTGGTGTTCATCTTTAGGCTGTTAATCACAGATTAGGGCTCCCAGTAGGCGGTACTTTTCAATCCTGGCACCTGAGCAGGATTGTAGACCACTGTTCTAAGCAGTGTCCCTTCTTTCTCCCCTGCAGACGGCGAGTGAGAGCTGCGTCCTCCTTTCCTCCTCCTCCTTCCTCTGTGCTGCTCCTTCTGTTCCACTCTCCTCTTGTCCCCGTGGTGAACGATTCTTCCTCCTCTCCGCCATGTTGGTTTTTGAACTGTCATGTTTGTCACTCGGTAGTCTTCTTTATAAGCTCTTATTTATTTTATTTCTGTTTTATTTATTTATTTTGTTAGTGTGTTGTGCTTCTACCGCCTGTGTAACCTCTTTGTTTAGATGGTAGGTTTCTCAGTACAGTAACACAGCTTTATTTCCTGCCATATTATAACTGTGCCTTCTGAAGAGATGCGTCATACAATACACACCTCAGTGTAAATGACGTACATTACTTCACAAGTTCACTTTTGAATGAAACCATGACGGGATTAGGTTTTATTGTCTCAAACGTGTCTTTTCTGTTTTCTTTTGTTGTTTTTCTGTTCCTCTATTGACGTTTTCTACCATTCTCCTCTTTCTTTTCAATCATAGTTTAAACTACATCTGTTGAGGAGATAATGTTTAAAAAAGTCATTAAGTAAAAGTCAGACATAGGTTGCTATTCCTTGTGCAAATGTATTCATTCGATTTTAATAAAGTGCTTTGATTAACTTGTTTTGTCAGGAACTGGGCTTTCTGTATTGTCTAAAATGAGTTACAAACACCTTAGTACTCATTTCAATCACAATCTAATCTACAATCATCTTTGCACCCTTATTTCCTATATTGCAATCCTCAGTTACTCAAACCACCAGTCATTCTCTATTCTAGATTAACCTAACATCCTAACAGTTTCTCTGTCTTTACAGGGAATGGAGTATCACTTTACACACTGGAGGAGATGGGAGAGTGTGAGGAGGACCTGGACTCCCCATCATCCCCAAACATCTCCAGCCTTTTGACTCAGCCCCGAGTGCCCACCACTCCCCCTTCTACCCCCTCCACTACCTCTCGTCCCTCCTTTCCTTTCCACCCTCCAATCCCTCTCCTCTCTGCCCTCCCTCCCCTCCCACCCTAGGGGAGACACTAACCCCTTTCCTGCTTTGTCAAACCAGGGCCAACCTCAAGCATCCTTCGTTCCCAACCCTAAGACCTGTCAACTCCACCAATGGAGGCTCCCCTGTGTCCTTGACACAGTCGGGTGGAAGTAAGGGATTCAGTCCCCTCTCTTTACTCCAACTCAAGACCAAGACCCCTGGTGAGGCTTGGAGGAGTCCCTGTCTGAGGGAGGGGTTGACCACCTTTACCGTGGTGCCCCGAGGGCAGTCCCTGATGGGGCAGAGGGGCTTGGAGGCGGACCCGACCCTGGTGAAGACCCAGGCCTTAGACCCAGCACAAACCATTGATGAACCCTCTAATGGTGTTGCTGAGCCTGGGTTCGAGCACCACCGGACAATGAAGAAGACGCCTGTATTGCTGGAGAGGTCAGCGGTTGAGGGATCCACCCCAGAGCCTGATATGGATTCTACATTTTCTCCTCCAAGATTTCCAGAAGGTCCTACTGACTGGGTCATCAGTCCTCCAACTGTGTCTAGTCCTAGCGAGCTTTACCAGAGCACGCCAAATTCACCAGTGGTAGTCAAGCAGGAGAGTTCAGAGATGGAGGCCCAGGAGGAGTCCGAATCACCCACAGACAGTCTAGATTCAGAACTACAGAAAAGTCTCGAGGTAGAAGTCCCAGAGGAGTCAGATTCACTCTCAGAGATACCCAACCCATACGCAGCTGACCTGTTGGCCCACACCAATGGAATAGCTGGAGATGAGGTGACCTCAACTCCTGAACTACTAGAGAGCAGAGGATCGTTCCGGAAGCTCAGTCTGGTGATGGAGGCCGAAGAGGACCGTTTCTGTTTCCCTCCTCCCCCTCCCCCTGTGTGCTATGATAAGGAGGTGGAAGAGACGGAGCCGACCCAGATACGATTGAGGCCTCCTGGGGGAAGAAATCCCCGCCCTCCCTCTTATCCTCCCCCTTCTCTTCCTACGCTGAGTCGTACCTTCTGTGAACCAGCAGAGGGAGACAATCAGACTAATGCCCCTTCACCCAAACCATACGTGCCTGCAGCCAAAGCCCTGGCCAGAAAAACCGCCATCCCCTCCTGCTTTGCCCAGGCTGTGGCTCTAGCCGTCCGTAAGTCTCAGTCCTCCCGAAGGCCAGCACCAGACTTGCTTCCCCCCTGTTCCTCCCGTTCCGGCTCCTCACCCTCCTCCGCCTTACCGGTGAGTGATGATTTTGACCTGCGCTGACACGGTGATGACATGCTGGCAAAATGTGCCATTGTAGCAATTGGATTGGACCCACAACTGAACCGTCAGTTACCCCTATTGTACTACGATGTGGTTGCTTCTATACATAAAGTTGCCATTCTTACCTTTCATGATCTCTCTCTGTGAACCTCACATGTTCCACAGGTGAACTCTTTACACCGGTGGAGGCTGGTGGGAGTGGAATGGAATGGAGTCAAACATGGTTTCTGTGTGTTTGATACCATTCCATTAATTCCATTCCTCCTCTCGTAGCTCATCCCACCAGCCTCCACTGCTTTACACAGGAAGATGGGAAGGGCATGTCTTTATGTGAGTGTGTACATTCTACGGTGGGATTTTTTTCTCTCTGGAAAGACGTCATTTGTTACATTAAATGGCGACATACGCCTTTCTAAACAATCCTACCAGGCTGGTATTCTTCTGAGACACCTTGGTGTTTGTCTGTTATCTTCATGTGTATGTGGTATATGGCCCTGTGGAATACCTCTGTGGACACGCTCACACTCTGTGTGACCTGGTGGAGGAAGGACCTAATCTAAACTGGTGATATTTGTGTCTCTTGTCCTACAGGGGCCATAATGGCTTCTTAGTAAATCTGTGAATGGAAGTTCCTGTTTAGGGTGAGGCAACTGCAGTGAAGTAGAGCCAGCCACCACATAGTCACATGACCTCCAAATGGACCCCACTTAGAGGTCGACTGACAAATTCCTAAGGAGCCCAGGCCCCTGTTTTGCACTGGGAGTCAGCACGTTATAAAAACAACGTTTATCCATGACTTCATCCAAGAGTTTGGCTAGTGTACAGGTCATTTTATGTTCACTGAATGTTTTTTTTTTTTTGTATCGTGCTACCTGTATTAATTGGAGGCAGTGCTGCCTTATGTTATTAAGATGTTTGACTTTGATGTGAAGATGCATTTCTTATTTGACCTTGGTAGTACAGTATTTCTGGGATCTACATTTTTGTACTTGGAGTTTCCTGTTGACTCATTTGTGTTGAAATGTGCCAAAACCGAAATGAAATAATATGTAATCTCATTATCTTTTTTTGTTTGTTTTGTAGGTCAAGGACAGAGCTCTGAAATAAGACGACTTAAAATGTTACATTTCGTTCTGTACGTATCACACCTTTCTGAGTGAATAATTAAAAAAAATCCCAGACATGCATCATTAATATATATATAATATTATATATATATATATATATATATATATATATATATATATATATATATATATATATATATATATATATATATATATATATATATATAATAAGCCATAATCAACTAAAGTGTGTTGCTTTCTTTTGCCACTGGAGGGCAGGAGCACACTTCAGTCAACTCATGCACAGAACCACTGAGTGAGCTGTTTTGTGATCCTCTTCATAAATTATTAGCATTGACATATCCAGATATTTAAGAGAGCATCAATTATCATTAATTTTCTTTGTCTTTACTGGTTATACTTTTTTAATGCATTAGTGTGTTTCAGTTCTTTTTATTTTGTCCATTATTGAGTTATGGTTGGTATTTCACAAGGATATTCTACAGGGAGCTATTTAAATGTACATGATGTGAAAAACAATGTCCTTGTTATGCATTCTATGTTGTTCAGAGTGCAACACTACAGAATAAACTGAGAATATACCCTGTTAATCTTGTACTGTTGACATATTGTACCCCTGCCCGAAGGCTGCACTGCGTAACAGTATGCATGGGTGCTGAGTGCAGCCACAGTATATTGATTCAGCTCTGGCCTTAGAGACAGCCGGCAAGCAGCAGTTGCTACATACAGTCAGACCTAGCCAGAGCAGATGCAGCCTGTGGTTAAAGCCTCTTACTACTATACCAGGGCAGAGCACTGGGATACACTCTTCTCCTCTAGCTTCATCCTTTTCACCACCTGAGAAGGAGGAAAGGGGGGGGGGGTGACGGGAGGCGACCTCTGACCCTATCGTGTTTCCACGGTGATCCCCCGGAGGATGTGTCCTGGCCCTCAGGGCAGCGACGATGTCATGCGGCCGTTGTCATGGAGAATGCCATTATCGCCCCTAAGGGAGAGTCACGTCTCAAAAGTAGAGAGACACACACCCACATACAGAAGCTACCTAAAGATATCCAGTACAAGTGACAACTCTGGCATTCTCCTTCTTGCGAGGAAAGGTTGCATTTCAACCTGGGCTATGATGTTATACACTACATGACCAAAGTATGTGGACACCTGCTTGTTGAACATCTCATTCTAAACTCATGGGCATTAATATGGAGTTGGCCTCTCCCTTTGCTGCTATAACAGCCTCCACTCTTCTGGGAAGGCTTTGCTAGTGCTCTAGTGCTGCGGGGACTTGCTTCAATTCAGCCCGAGCATTAGTGAGATTGGGCACTGTGTTGGGCGATTAGGCCTGGCTCGCAGTCGGTGTTCCAATTCATCCCAAAGGTGGTCGATGGGGTTGAGTTCTCCTTGCATCCGTGTTCTCTTTGCATCCGCCAAAACCAGATTTGTCTGTCGGACTGCCAGATGGTGAAGCGTTATTCATCACTCCAGAGAACGTGTTTTCTACTGCTCCAGTCCAATGGCGACTGGCTTTACACCGCTCCAGCCAATGATTGGCATTGTGCATGGGCTTGTGTGCGGCTGCTCGGCCATGGAAACCCATTTCTTGAAGCTCCTGACGAACAGTCTTTGTGCTAACGTTGCTTCCAGAGGCAGTTTGGAACTAGGTAGTGAGTGTTGCAACCGAGGACAGACAATTTTAATGCGCTGGCGCGCTTCAGCACTCTGCGGCCCCGTTCTGTAAGCTTGTGTGGCCTACCACTTAGCGGCAGAGCCGTTGTTACTCCTAGGCGTTTCCACTTCACCGTCACAATAACAGCACTTATATTTGACCAGGGCAGACATTTGACAAACTGACTTGTTGGAAAGGTGGCATCCTATGACGGTGCCACGTTGAAAGTCACTGAGCACTTCAGTAAGGACATTCTACTTCCAATGTTTGTCTATGGAGATGCATGACTGTGTGCTTGTTTTATACACCTGTCAACAACAGGTGTGGCTGAGATAGCCGAATCAACTCATTTGAAGGGGTGTCCACATACGTTTGTATATATAGTGTATCTTGTCAGGTGCTTATGCAGATGTTTAAAGCATGAGGGAAACCTTTGAGATTACAAATACTGTAAAATGTAGGATCAATATTGTGTCAGTCACAAGATTGAATTAATCAAGCTTTATTTAACAGCACATTTCAGACATGAATGCAACACAAAGCACTTCCACAGGAAAAAACATTCATTAAAAACTGAAATAGGAGGATAAAAAAAAAGAATAACAAAGACTGAACAACATAAAATGCCCCTTAGGAAAAAGCAAAACTAAAAAGATCTATTTAAATTATGTCCACAGTTTCAGCCCCCCTCAGGTTCTCTGCAGGCTATACCAGAGGCTGGGGGCATAATAAATAAAGGCTGCCTCTCCATACTTCTTGGTCCTAGGCTTTGGGACAGAGGACCTACTGGGTACAATAACTTAAAAGCATGTCTGACATGTATTGGGGTGCACAGTTGTGGATTGATTTAAAAACCCTCTTGAATAATCTTAAAATGTATTCTGACACTCACAGGCAGCCAGTGCAGAGGCTTTAAAACTGATGTGATGTGTTGCTCTACGTCTGGTTTGTCAGTACCCGTGCTGCAGCGTTCTGTATGTTTTGCAGTTGACCAATGGCTTTCTTGGGCAGAACCAGACAGGAGAGCATGTGCAGTAGTCTGCTTGTAATTAAAGCATGGAGAGAGTTTCTCTGTTCCAGCCTGAGAGAAAACAGCCGCACCTTGGAAATATTCTCAGGTGGTAAAAGCTATTTTGGTCACATTCCTAATGTGGATTTGAAATTGAGTCAGAATCTAAAATGACACCTAGGTTTTTTACCTGGTGTTTTATCTTTATTTATTGCCCGTAAATTAAAATGTGAGCCAAATAATGGCTCCAATAATAAGTACCTCTAGTCTTGTCTTGATTTAGCTGGAGCAAGTTGTGAGCCATTCAAGTATTTATATCACTAATACAGTCTAATAATTTATCTGTGGAGCTAAAATACTCTGGGGACTCAGAAATGTAAAGTTGTGTATCGTCTGCGTAGCAGTGAAAATCAATTCTGTGCTTCTGATAATGCTGCCAATGGTAACATATCCTGTATAAGCTGAACAGTACCAGACCAAAAATCGAACCTTTTGGAACGCCATGTGATATCTATTTTCTCTGAGTTATGTTCACCAAGAGCGACAAAGATGAAGAGGCTGTTGAGGTTTGATGCGGAGGCCTTACTGTGGGGCGGTAGCGGGAGAGCCAGACACAGCCTGTTTAATGTCAACCTGAGACTGCCTTGAACACCACTACTAAGTCAAGCACCATTGTTGTGTTACTAGTTCACACTTTGATTTGGTTCCTGGTTAAAGAGGGGTCTGGACTTCTTATCATGTCCATAAAACGTATGAATGTAACAACCTTTTACATTTTAAATCAAATAATCATTCATTTTTTGATTATTTATGATCTTATTTTCTTTTTCCTCTGCAATTCTCACTGTCAAAAATACAAGCAAAAGCCTGGATGGAGTGAAGGAGTCGCTTTACATCAATGGTACAAATGATAATTTATTGATCTCAAACTCACACCAGAGTGCTCCCTTCACATAGAGAAGAGCAGGAAGCCACTGAAGGTGCTGTAGTTACTCGACTTTTCATCATAGAGCTCCTGATTTACTGGGAGACGCATGTAAACCACATCCCCGGGCTCCAGCTCCAGAGTCAACGCATTAGACAAGAACCTATTGTGTCCATTGTCATTGTTCTGGGATTGAACATGACACTCTTGTCGTTGTGGTAAATATAGGCACCTACGGACTGTGGAGCCTTAGAGAACCATGGCAGTGAATCTGATGTAGTAGAGTCCTCTCACTGGTGCTGTGAAGACACCTGCATCAGAGGAGAGTAAAATAAGTTAATAGACTGTCACAGACACTGTTAGCAACGCTGGAATCGCTGGTTGTCTACATGTTTTTACATAGGATAAAGATGACACAATCACAATGCATGTGTACACCTGTCTGATAGCAGATGTATAATGTGAACACGATCTGATCCCAGATCACATTTGAATACAAGGTGAAAAGGGGGTCTTAGTGTGTTCAGTACCTGTATTTGGGTTGTAGGCCTTGCCGATGTTGGTGATGACCCTTCTGTATACTAGTGTGGTGATACTATTAAAGGGTCCTAAATATGCATCATTAGTCAAACCAGCAGAGAAGGCCACCTTTGGTCTGTCTATGAACACAGAGGAGGGAATTAAAATCAGTGATTAAAGACAAAAACAAACAGGGTAAAATGCATAATATGATCCTGATGAAGACAAAAATCACCTAAAAAAACATGGAAATGAAATCCTAACAAAAGGTTTAAGTGAAAAACAAAGATGCAATCTGCGACATTTATCATATTACAAACGCATTCGGCCATGAAGCAAAAAATAAAACACGCTTTGATTCGCCAACAGCCCAACAGCCATTCCATTAGATTACAAGCATGTGCAATTGTAGGCCTACAGTATATGCACCATGGAGTTTACCTGCGTTCTCTCTCGTCAGCTCCTCCACCATCCCCTCGCTGGCATTCAGTCTGGCCTCTAAGGCTACCATTACAAAAAGACAGATTAGTAAACTGATGCTTAAACTCTCTGTTTTAAGCAGAATGATTTCATATATCCAGGCTGCATCACATCCGGCCGTGATTGGGAGTCCCATAGGGTGGCGCACAATGGGCTCAGCGTTGTCTGAGTTTGGCCGGGGTAATTGTAAATAAGAATTTGTTCTTAACTGGCTTACCTAGTTAAATAAAGGTTAAATAAATAAATACAAAATAATATATGTGACTGAACTCAGGAAGGTGAGCTTATGTCCAATTTTCAAGATTGTCTTTCTTTTACATTTTATAAAAGTACAGACTCAGCTTCAAAACAGCATATAATATGATATAATTAAGTTATGCTTCTTTGAAATTTGATTAACCTGTTATTACATTTTGGAGACAAGTAGGAGGAAAAAAGACCTTGAATGATTTTCACACTTTCTAGAGGGCTCTTTTTTTGTTTATGCCTATTCAGCATTGTTCACACCTTCTTAAGCCTTCACCCCACCCGTCTTTTGAAGAATTCACATGTAAACGAATGAGTCAGCATGGCATCGTCCTCCAGGAGGTAGTCTCTCTCTATTCTCCCCCTCCTTTATCTCAAACATGGGATCCTGCCTTTCTCCCTACATAGCTCAGTGCTTTCTCCTTGGCAAAACTAGGGTCATCATTTAACAGATCCCAGACACGTTTGTAATTAAGGCATATGAAAGTTCAGAGAAGTTAGGAAATGGCAACAGATGCCTACGACCCGGAATCCGGTCACATTTATTTACCTATGTTCCCATTCTCACTGTCTGTCACTCTGGCCTCCAGGGCTAAAATAGCATGGGAAACAGTCATGAAAAGTTAGTTCATATGAGAAATAAGCATAAATAAACTGTCTATAAACAATTTCATAGACAATTTTACAAATACAGTTTTATTCATGACCCTTTCTTTCTAATGATAAACAACTGATGTTGGTGGACAAATTACATTACCTGCATTCATTCTCTTCAGCTCCTCCACCTCCCTTTCACTGGCACTCAGTCTGGCGCCCATGGCTAGAATTATGAGAAAATGTAAGATCATGATCCTCGTCTGAACTGACCTCATTATATCAAATTCATTTGTATTACAAAACAAAACAGGCCTCTCCCCGTGTTCTTTCTGTTCTTTCAAGTCCTCCACCTCTCTCTCAATTAATTTGTAGTTTATTTATTTGTACTTCAGTTTATTTGAGTAAATACTTTCTTAACAAGTTTCTTAAAACTACATTGTTGGTTAAGGGCTTGTAAGTACGCATTTCACTGTAAGGTCTGTTGTATTCGGCGCATTTGACAAATACAATGTGATTTTGATTTTGATTTGACTCAGTCTGGCCCCCATAGCTGGATTTATGGAAACAAAACAATTCTCACAAACATGTTGATCCTCCACTGAAACGATGTCATTATGAACCAAAATCCACAAATACCTGTATTCTCACTCTCCAGTCTGGCCTCAGCTTCTCTGCGCCTTTTTTCTCTCCACCTTCTTTCCACTTGTTTCTCCATGTTCCTCAGCTTCTCTCTCTGCTCCAAAACCATGGTTCCCAAGTTATCCACCATGTCTCTAAGCTCCTCTACCTCACCCCAGATATCAGGGGTTGTGGTGGTCTGGCCGGTCGTGTGTTTGCTAGTCGTCTCTGTATCTTCAGTCCCGTGGCTCTCTACCAAACTCTCTCTGTCCCCTCCACTTTCTCCCTGAGCCCATGTCCCAGACTGACAGAACAGCAACACCAGCAGAGCTACAGCACCCCTCATTCTGAAACGACACCTCTTCGGAAATAACGCAGCCTGTGAGGCTCACTCCAGGCAAAAAGCAGTGAACCACTGCCTGAGAAGTGTTTCACATGTTTCTGACGTAATGTGTACAAAATAATGTCAAGGATCCTGCTGAAGAATTCAAGGTGAGCTGGCTGACTTTTTAATCTGAGATACTGCAAGGTTGTGGGAGAACAGAACCTGTTATTTGGTTGAAGGTCTTTCTTTATCTCCATAAGTTACGGTGTGTCGACATTTATGTTTATCTATTTACATAGTACTAATACTGTGACAGATCTCACACAGTGCATGAATGCACACTGTAGACGCACAGATGAACTGATTACACATTCACAAGTAACACAATCACATAATATTGACATCTTCTTTTACAGATATGCACGCACACACACACGCGCACGCACACGCACGCACGCACGCACGCACGCACGCACGCACGCATGCACGCACGCACGCACGCACACACACACACACACACACACACACACACACACACACACACACACTGTCATCTGTTCATTCGTTTTCATGTATATATTCTACTATTAAATGTATATATTTAGTTTAGTTTTACAAGGAGCCTCACGGCTGGAATATATACTGTAGTAGTAGGATGATATGCTCATCATAAATAAGCCTATAGGTGTGCTTGCGGTTGGAGTGTGTGTGTGTGTGTGTGTTCACGGAGTAGCTTTTGCTAGGATTGAAATAGGCAATCGATGAATAACCCAAAGCGTTGTTCTTCTGGACACACTGACTGACTAGCTGGTGGGGCTGAACAGTACTCGACAGCTCCACCTGGGGACTGACAGCCCCCCCACAGTCCGATAGAGATGCAGGAAAGAGAACGTTAGCAGCGCCTGAGGGGCTGTTGTGTTGGGAAACAAAATGCGGGGGAGACGATATTTGACCTTTGACCTGGAACATGTATTCAGCTGATCTCTTCTACTTTGGAAGAATGGGAAATCAGTGGGTTCCATGTAATTGATATTGTCAGATTCTTGTAGTGGTGCTTTTTGTATGAGGATATGTGGTAACCTGGTTAAATGTTAGGGATATGATACTGGTGATTGTTTTTTATGATGTGGCAAATAGCCAGGGCAAACAAAGACAGAGCAAGAGAGATGTGCTTGTGTTCAAAATTACCATTTATTTGAGTTTTGTCAGATCGATGCCAACTATATAACTGTAAAAGAGAGAGAGAGAAAGTGTGTGTATGTATTCTGTAAGCAAAACTTTACAGCTAAACACACTAGCATTTTTTCAGTAATAGCGTCAGTATCATTATTCAAGGTCATTCAATTAGATATTTTAAACAGGAGAATACTAATAGCATGATTTTTTAAGTATG
This sequence comes from Salvelinus sp. IW2-2015, assembly GCF_002910315.2. Classification (NCBI taxonomy): domain Eukaryota; kingdom Metazoa; phylum Chordata; class Actinopteri; order Salmoniformes; family Salmonidae; genus Salvelinus; species Salvelinus sp. IW2-2015. The sequence goes on from NC_036852.1 coordinate 1,694,452, forward strand.
TTTTTTATATACCAGTTGGCTATAGTGAGTGTAATAATACAGTAGTGAATAGGAGATGAACAAGGCTACTGAACAAGGTTACTGAACAAGGCTACTGAGCAAAGCTACTGAAAAACGATACTGAACAAGGCTGCCGTTTGTATAAACACTTTTCTGATTTATTTTGATTCAACATAAATAGTATAATCTTATTTAGATGGGTCTGAGGTTCTGCACAAATCAATGACTGCATCATAAGTTTCAACAATTATATCATTTTATACATATCAAATATGTGGATGTTTGGTATGAATCTTCCATTTATATTTTCTTTGGTTGATCTGAACGTAGTGTACAAGTGGTCTGGTAAAAGAGAAAGTTATGTTTCTAAATCCAAATCACTTGTTTCGTGTGTATATAGATGACATAACAAACCAGAACTGACAGTAACCACCAACCCAAGTACAGCCTTGATATATAGAACAATGGTTAACTGCTTACTGCCCACTACAACCAATGATCATTATATAACAACCATACAATACGGTTCGATAGATCGCGACAAGCCGTTTCAGCCTGTCATTTTCTTCATTTTGCAAGTCTCAGATACTTTCTGAGGGGAAAATGTATTTTTTGTGACGAATGCTTTGTGTCAAATTCTCCAAATTCAATCGGCTGACAAATTTACACAATTTCCCAAATGCATTTTTCATTGGCCTTTTCTTTGATTTAATACCGGCCTCTAAAATAGTCCGATTATGTAGATGATCAGATGAGGAAATTATTCAATCCATCCTGGTTTCACAGAGAAAGTATTTTGATCTGTCACTAACTGTATACTTGAAGTCATTATAGTGGAAATATTCATAAACATATTGTCTGTGTTATTTATTCTGGTCTAAACTGTATTGTTAGACTTTAAGTCTGACAGTAGTCCTAAATGATAGTGCATTATTATTATATAACCACTAGGGGGCAGAGAAATCACTATTTTAGAGTCAGGGTTGGGTGACAACACTCAAGAGATTGTTGACTGGGATATAAAGGAAGAACCTCATAATCATGACAGCACAGTTGGATATCTTCATCACTGTTTAGTATCATATGTATGCATTGATGATGGTCAGTATCTGTGTCCTCAACACTAGAAGGTGTTGGTGAAAACGGTTTTATTATTGCTGGAGTAGACTAAATTAAAATATGTTTATGGGGATTTGATGGAATGATATTCACTTTATTTATGATATTACATTAGATGTGTCGTTTATTTTTTCAACATTTTGTTGCTATAAAATTTGATTAGTCTGATATAAATAAAAGCCAACTTGAAGAGTAGCTGCAAACACAAAATGTGCTCAATGTGCAAATGACAAATCCTACAAGTGCGTGTATACCTCTAATGGCGGAATTTAAGATGGCTAAAGTTATATTTCCATGACTTTACCTACGACTGCTCTCCTTTTAGTTCACCTGGAAGTTCCTGTCACAATATCACCACAATATTTTTAACCATATTCAAAGCAACACAATTACACTCACCAGAGAAAACACAGCCAACAATGTATTTTACATTTGACAACTGAATGAAAAACTTCATCATTCCACTTCATCCCTACCATTGACAGAAATGATGGACGACAGGTAAAATATGCAAAATACAAAACATCTCATAAATATCTGACTGTCACTATTAATAATTCATTTCATTTTCTTTGATACTAAAAAACGAACAACAAGCGTAACAACAACAGGGATAATATATGCAGTAAAAAGCTCATTGTCTGACGGAGGAGTGAAGACCAGTGAAATGTGCACTGGAGTGAAACACGAGAGATCGCCGAAAGGGTGAGGCTCAATTCACTCTGCACGGAGCACAGCAGCGCAGGCAGCACGCGCAGCAGCGCAGCAGCACAGACAGGCAGCGCAGGCAGCGCACGGCAGCACAGACAGCAGCGCCAGGCAGCACAGACAGGCAGCGGCAGGCAGCACAGACAGCACGCGCAAGGCAGGAAGCATACCAAACCTCCCCCAGATGAGCCTAGCCGCTCAATTAGAAGTATTATGACTGTTATGAGATCATGAAGAAACAATACTTTGTCCAGTTGAAGATTTGCTCCATAGAAAGACATGTTATAAAGCATTGTAAAATGAAAATCAGAAAGATGCTTATAGCAGTTTATAAAGCATTATACCTGTCTGTTACACATTTCCCCCACGGTTAAAAATCATCAATCCAATGTATTTTCTCTGTGTGTGTGTTTGAGAGCATATTGGAGTGAAAATGTACAAGGTTACTTTATGTTTCTTTGCGTTGTATGCACAGATGTGTGTATTCTATATGCTGCATTTGTCCTTTGTATACCCGGGGCTGTCGGTTGCTAAACATCCTTCAACCCTAACAAGTCGAGGCACAATACCTTCTTGCTTTAGGTGTCTCGACCTTGTGATATTTACCAAAGGGTGTCCTTCGTCTGAAAGAGTTTTTAGAAGAATGCATGCCAACTTATTCTGTTCATGAAAGAAGAAGCACAACACACTACTGCCTTAGACCCTTTAGACTATCCTACTCACTCATTCCTCTGAAGATAACCATTAACTAACCGAAACACATTGGTTTCTGGGAAATAAAGAGTGAAAACATGGCGCTGCCCATGAAAACCCTTTCACCTTTTCACTTCCTCCTTTAGAATCACAATACGGTTGAAGCACAGCATTCACCTCTGTTCTCTCTCGCAGCACCAACTTCAGCTTCGTTCTGCCTCTCTCTGCATTCTCTCTGCACCGCGCCTCTCTCTCCTCTCCTAGATCCAGAGCTAAAACCGAAGTATTAATCAGGTCCTCTGCTCCTCT
>NC_036852.1:1701828-1705578 GCF_002910315.2 Salvelinus sp. IW2-2015
TCGCTAGTCAATAAAACACTAACTAGAAAAGAGGTCACTGATGGGAGGATCAATCCGCCGAGCCCCCCTGTGGCTTCCCCATCTCTCCTTGGTATTCTGCGTTGTCTCCATTGTGGCCCAGGCCCAATAAGTAGCATAGTCTAAGCTGAGTGAAAGAAGCCCCAATGTGCTGTGACCCTGGTGGAGAATGGATCCGTGGAGGTAGAGGTGCAGTAATCGAGGTAGTGTATGGACAGCATCCTCTGTGGTATTGTGTGTCCTACGTGTGCTTTTCAAACACAGTCATCAAGACGTCCAGACTCAGGGAATGATGGAAGATACACATTGAATTGACATCCTTAGAACATTTGATGATTGTCACATCATGGCGGTGTTGAAGGCTATTGCTCGACGACAATGACAAAGAAAATACATTTAGACAAATGAAATGCGATAAAGGGGACAGTTTTAATGTATCATATTATTGGAAAGCAAAGGGATGACAGGCTTACTGGTAAATGCTTTTGTGTCACTCAGTTCCTGTCTTGAGATAATATGCACCAGGTGAGATAATATGCACCAGGTGAGATAATATGCACCAGGTGAGATAATATGCACCAGGTGAATAACGTGTCTGTTCTTTGGCAGCATCCCGCCAGGCTCCACTGTTCTTTGGCAGCATCCCGCCAGGCGCACTGTTCTTTGGCAGCATCCCGCCAGGCGCACTGTTCTTTGGCAGCATCCCGCCAGGCACACTGTTCTTTTGCAGCATCCCGCCAGGCGCACTGTTCTTTGGCAGCATCCCGCCAGGCGCACTGTTCTTTGGCAGCATCCTCGCATCTCCTAAGATTCAGCGTACTGAAGATGTACGCATCACCTGACATGTTTCGAGCTAAATGCATCTCAACACTTTACAAATACATCCAATTCTGCGGCAGGACATTTTTGTTTTCCATTCAGTGTCACAACCGTCAAGTGAAGTTGCCATATAAATATGTCATAAAAAAGATCAAAGATTTTGCACCTGTCCGTTTGTGTAAGAGAAAATATGCTCTGGAATTGTTTTCCTGCACATTTTGACACATATCKAAAACAAAGAAACAAACAAAAAAGGATGTCTGTGAAAAGCATTTGAATTCTTAAGAATACAAATTTTGCCCTTTGCCACCAAAATAGAGATGTTTGCTCAAATAAAGAAAATGTCTCCAGCTGCTACTCATAGGCCTACTCATATCATGTAAGAACCTGCCATTCTTTTACACAMAATTAACTTTTTCTAAGTATCCATACCACAGTAAAATGAATTGCATTTGAATACTTGAGAACTTGGAGACAGCGGAGTCCTGCCGTTCTCCCTTGGTTTGTAAATGTAGGAGAATTTCATATCAGTGGAGATCTCCCTGTCTGTTGGGGTGATTGACATAAGCCCATATTAGGAGGTGGTTTTGGAAAGAAGTCCGTGGAGACGCGGCGGATCCAGGCTGCAGAAGGAGGAGAGCGAGCGCTAGTCTCCTGGAGGAGCCGTGCCTTCTTAACCCCGCTCATTGGTATGCTGATGCGTACACGTTGAGGCACACTCTAAATGGCTGAGCCTTCCAGACTCTCTTCCCCCCCCCGACACAGCGCGGGGCAGACATGATCCCGCTGAGGCCCGGCGACGATATGCAGRGCGGAATACAGAATCATTGAACGAACCCAATTAATAATCACGTAGTTAGTTCATATTTTAGACACTGTCTGTGCAGTGTGCAGCCGCAGCGTCGCTCATCTTGTCAAAGTTTTCAATTGGAAAAGTTGAGATATAGGGTTCAAAGTGTTTTTATTTCTTGATATAGGCCTCACTGACAGGCCCATGCTTTTGGTCACATGTGACAGATGCATGGGGTTTTAACTTAAGACATATGATCTTCTGTCATCATTCCCATAAGTGAAAAAACACACACAAAATCATGTTACATTTTCTTTTTTCAGATCACACCCCCAGTCCCAGAATTAGAAGAACAACATGTCAGCCAGAGACATATCTGCTGTCAAGTGAGAAGATAGAATATCACGTTACCCTATTGTGACTTTCAACTGTAAGACAGTTATAGACAGATTGTTTTTGTCATATAACGAAGTGACCCTGAACCCTACCACTCTCCTTTCAAACTATTCCGCAAAACTTCTGAAAAAAATCCCTTCAGGAAAAGACTGTTGGAATTTGGTAGACCTTAATGTCATTGTTAAGGAATATTACCAAAAACATACATATTTTTTATCTTTATCGTTCTGAGGGACTTATCACTGAGCAGGCTTCGAGGTGCGAGGTTAGGTTCGACTCTTTGAACATGCTTAATGAAAGGCAATATGAAAGGTGCTTCATCTGTTGTTTTATACCATTTTGTTTTGTTTCTCGCTATACTACACATGCTGCCACTAATTATACAAGCTAGGTAGTCCTCATACAGTCAGAAATGAAAACTCGACCGTTACTGACATATTCATTTTAAGTTTCTAATCAGATTTAAATATGCAAAGCAGGTCCCGATGGGTTTTCTTTGATATGCAAATAGAGGGTGCAAACAAAGGTGGAGGCGATGTAGATTTTTCAATATAAGAAAATCTCAAAGGTGGGCTCGTCGTCACATCTTGTTAGAAAGGGAGGGGGGGGGGGGAATCCTATTTCCATACTGTAGCATTTAAGAGAAATGTCTTATATTTTCCATGCAGTACAAAATACTTAAACAGAAAGTGATATGATATGATAATTAGTTAGACAGTGTGCTTCAGAGTACTCATAATAGCTGTAATCCCATGAGTAGGATACTGCATGCTCTACAGTCATACACAAGGTAGTTGTGACTCCTATTCATACAGTGGGGAGAACAAGTATTTGATACACTGCCGATTTTGKAGGTTTTCCTACTTACAAAGCATGTAGAGGTCTGTAATTTTTATCATAGGTACACTTCAACTGTGAGAGACGGAATCTAAAACAAAAATCCAGAAAATCACATTGTATGATTTTTAAGTAATTAATTTGCATTTTATTGCGTGCGTGACATAAGTATTTGATAACATCAGAAAGCCAGAACTTAATATTTGGTACAGAAACCTTTGTTTGCAATTACAAAGATCATACGTTTCCTGTAGTTATTGACAGGTTTGCAACACTGCAGCAGGGATTTTGGCCACTCCTCCATACATACCTTCTCCAGATCCTTCAGGTTTCGGGGGCTGTCGCTGGGCAATACGACGTTCAGCTCCCTCCAAAGATTTTCTATTGGGTTCAGGTCTGGAGGACTGGCTAGGCCACTCCCAGAGCCTTGAGATGCTTCTTACGGAGCCATCTTAGTTTCCTCTGCTGTGTGTTTCGGGTCGTTGTCATGCTGGAAGTCCAGCCACGACCCATCTTCAATGCTCTTTACTGAGGGAAGGAGGTTTTTGGCAAGATCTCGCGATACATGGCCCCATCTATCCTCCCGTCAATATCGGTGCCAGTTCGTCCTGTCCCTTTGCAGAAAAAGCATCCCAAGAATTTGTTTCCCCTCCATGCTTCACGGTTGGGAGGGTGTTCTTGGGTTGTACTCAACCTTCTTCTTCCTCCAAACACGGCGAGTGGAGTGTTAGCCAAAAAGCTCTATTTTTGTCTCATCAACCACATGACCTTCTCCCATTCTCCTCTGGATCATCAGATGGTCATGCAACTTCAGCGCGGCCTGGAATGCGCTGGCTTGAGCAGGGGACCTTGCGTGCGCTGCAGGAATTTTCAATCCATATCCCTCTCTC
>NC_036852.1:1706143-1747221 GCF_002910315.2 Salvelinus sp. IW2-2015
AGCTGTAATCCCATGAGTAGGATACTGCATGCTCTCCAGTCATACACACAGTAGTTGTGACTCCTATTCATATATCAAAGCCAAATCTGATATGGATCTACTGTTTGCCGTCCAGCTGTATCATTGCATGTAAACAAGCCTGACATGGTGCTTTTCTGTGGAGCGTGTCCCAACTGCAGCTTACTGGCCAGTGATCAGTTTGATGGAATGTAAAGGGAAGGTCAGTGTTTCCATAATTCACTCTTACCATAAATCATATCGTATGATCTGGATACACATAGCTATCGACGCTCTCTAACTGCTCGGAGAATGGCAGCGGTATTTTGTTCAGGCATTTTGGCCCTCGGATTGTGGAGGTCGCTCTGGGTAAAAATAAAAAAAAWTCAAAAAGAAGAAGCTCATTTAAGTACAGACAAAAACAACGTGTTCTTTAAAATAGAAGACACAAACAGTTTTGTTGCAGAATACACTGCAAGCTGTCCTAATATGGAGACCGTAACAGATGGTTTTATTGACATGAAGTACTTTGTCGTATATTGTGTAGGTACAGACACAAAAGCAGTTATGTGCGTTGACACATGCAGGCTTTCTTAATATGGACACTAACATTTTATGGACATACAGCACTTTTTAGGCTACAGTTTATTCTGAGTAGTGTTCAAAACACTGTCACCTCTACAGACGTCCATGTTCTTTGCATAGCATCCAGTCAAATTCTMTTGCATGCTGTCTACAGCTACTGTATCAGTTAGCACCAACTTGAACAGAACAGACAGTAAGTAATACATGGTCAGCGAAGTGGAGCAATGGAGGAAAGCTGACTTTTATTGACATCAGAATGGGGACTGTCTGACCTTCATTTTCAATTTTAGCCCACAGATTGGAAAACCCTGACTGCTCTCTCCAGTGTCCCATGCGCCATTTTCTGACTCCATGGTGTGGAGAAKATGATTTCCCTTACTGAAAAAAACTGGCTTCTGGCAAACAGTTGTGGCAAACCTTTGGCCAATTTGCCACAAAAAATATTTTCACATGCAAATGAGTTTTGTGTGTCACGTTCCTGACCTGTTTTCTGTTAGTTTTGTATGTGTTAGTTGGTCAGGACGTGAGTTTGGGTGGGCAGTCTATGTTTTCTGTTTCTATGTTGGTGAATGGGTACCTAATATGGTTCTCAATTAGAGGCAGGTGGTTTTCATCTCCTCTGATTGAGAATCATATTAAGGTAGGTAGTTTCACAGTGTTTGTTTGTGGGTGGTTGTCTCTTGTGTCAGTGTCTATGTTTGCACCATACGGGACTGTTTCGTTCGTTCGTTCGTTCGTTCGTCGTTTTGTTTGTAGTAAGTACTTGTTCGTTCGTTCTTCGTGTTTCATGTAAGTTCGTGGTCCAAGTCTGTCTACATTCGGTTTGTTATTTTGTTTAGTTGTCAAGTATAGTTCGTTTTGTCTTGTTTAAATAAATAGTATTATGTCTTATTCCAACGCTGCATTTTGGTTCAATCCATGCTCCTCCTCTTCGGATGAAGAGGAGGTGGAACGCCGTTACATTGTGACAAAATGTTGTGGCAAATTTGCAGTGACTTGTGAACTCATGGCAAACAATCCCTGGAAATATGTGGCGAACATTCTACTGTTTGCTACAAATTTGCTGCAAACTCCGTATGACTACACTAATTAGATCAGGTTTTGGGTTACTGGGTGTTAACAACATTGAAATGTTGTATCTACATAAACCAAATGACATAACTTTAAATGAACTTGCTTCTCACAGAGAAAATTAAACTAAACATACTAAATTTACAAAATATACTAAACAACATGTATTCAATAACAGATATAAATACAATGCATTCGGAAATTATTCAGACCCCTTGACTTTTTCACATTTTGTTACGTTACAGCCTTATTCGAAAATGGATTAAAAACAAAAATTGCTCATCAATCAATCTACAATACCCGATAATGACAAGGCAAAAACTGTTTTTCAAAATTTTGCAAATTCAGAAAAAATAAAAACAGAAGTACCTTATTTACATAGGTATTCAGACCCTTTGCTATGAGACTCGAAATTGAGCTCAGGTGCATCCTCTTTCCATTGATCATCCTTGAGATGTTTCTACAACTTGATCAGAGTCCATCTGTGGTAAATTAAATTGCTTGGACATGATTTGGAAAGGCACACACCTGACATTGCATATCAGAGCAAAACCCAAGCCACTAGGTCGAAGGTATTGTCCGTAGAGCTCCATGACAGGATTGTGTCGAGGCACAGATCTGGGGAAGAGTACCAAAACATTTCTGTAGCATTGAAGGTCCCCAAGAACACCATGGCCCCCATCATTCTTAAATGGAGGAGGTTTGGAACCACCAACAGCTGGCCGCCTGGCCAAACTGAGCAATCGAGGGAGAAGGGCCTTGGTCAGGGAGGTGACCAAGAACCCGATAGTCACTGTGAGAGAGCTCCAGAGTTCCTCTATGGAGATGGGAGAACCTTCCAGAAGGACAACCATCTCTGCAGCTCTCCACCAATCAGGCCTTTATGGACGGAAGCCACAAAATGCACATGACAGCCTGCTTGAAGTTTGCCAAATGGCATCTAAAGGCACCATCCCTACGGGGAAGGATGGTGGTGGCAGCATCATGCTGTGGGGATGTTGTTCAGCGGCAGGGACTGGGAGACTAGTCAGGATTGAGGGAAAGATGAACGGAGCAAAGTACAGCGAGATCCTCYATGAAAACCTGCTCAAGAGCACTCAGAACCTCAGACTGGGGCGAAGGTTTACCTTTCAACAGGACAACGACCTTAAGCACACAGCCAAGACAACGCAGGAGTGGCTTCGTGACAAGTCTCTGAATGTCCTTGAGTGGCCCAGCCAGAGCCCAGACTTGAACCCGATCGAACATCTCTGGAGAGACATGAAAATAGCTGTGCAGTAACACTACCCATCCAACCTGACAGAGCTTGGGAGAATCTGCAGAAAATATTGTGAAAAACTGCCCAAATACAGGTGTGCCAAGCTTATAGCGTCATACCCAAGAAGACTCAAGGCTGTAATCGTTGCCAAAGGGGCTTCAACAAAGTACAGCGTAAAGGGTCTTAATACATACGTAAATGTGATATTTCAGTTACATTTTTTTATACATTCGCAAACATTTCTAAAAACCTGTTTTTGTTCTGTCATTATGGGGTATTGTGTGTAGATTGATGAGGGGAAAAAAACTATTTTATCCATTTTAGAATAAGGCTATAATGTAACAAAATGTGGAAAAAGTCAAGGGGTTTGAATACTTTCCAAATGCACTCTATGCATTGCTTGTGCTGAGAAAATATACTACGCAGGCCTACTGTCAGTATTTGCCATCATATAGAGAAAATAAGACGTCCACATAGGCCTATCTCAGGATATCTAATGACTCAATATCCGACCATATCATGTATGATATCCGGAGGGAATCCCAAAGTGATTTGTGCATGAAAGAAAAATATGGTTTCATATTTGACAAATTATTGAGCATGTAGCTGAAATCTCAGAAATGCATCATAAATCCTATTTTCAGCACATCAAAAAGCATTTCAAGATCCAGATATGGACCTCAGCCAACAAAAGCATATCTGGAATCAATACATTCATCTTGAATGTGCTGAGAAAACACAGATATGCGATTTATACAGTCAGTATTTGTCAACATGATGAGAGAAAATAGGATGTCACATATCTCAAGATAGTGAATTGATCCATATCCGGCCATTGGAAATGTCCATGTGTGATATTCGGAGTAATCCCAATATCATATACTCTATGTCTAAAAGATACTTCTGGATTCAGAATTTGTCCGGATATGATGCAAATCCACAAATGGTCTGTATTCTCTAGAATATCAAAAAAGTGTCATGCAAAACTATCTCCTGATATGGACCCTTTTTGTCCAGTGCTTGCAAAGTCTACATCAAAATTAGAATCATTGCACATTGAGTAAGGCTATGTTTTGTTTTCGCAGTAAGTTACAATATTCATTTCAAACTGTCAGCTGCTGTTGCTGTCTGCATCACACCGTAATCCCTTTTGTCCATGTGTGTGTGTGTGTGTGTGTGTGTGTCAAGGATGTTAGTCCTTCTAAGTACTATCAAGGCATGCATTTTTCTGTCCCCGTCCCCGCAGGAGGTCTTTTGCCTTTTGGTAAGCCGTCATTGTAAATAAGAATTTGTTCTTAACTGACTTGCCTAGTTAAATAAAGGTTCAATAAAAATAATAATAAAATGCAGCATCCTGCCTCTTCTAAATTGAGTATGCAAAACTGAATACTCAAAAGCTGCAAAATACAAAGCTTTTTTTACTAAAAGTGTCAAYCAGTGCATGGTCACGGCAATGACAGCCTTTTTGTCTCATCAAGAGTAAACCAATTGAAAACCATTTTCAATAGGCTTTGTGTAGGGCCCTATGTAGCACTGTGAAACATTCTTACCTCAGTATAGAGGCATTGTGTCAGTGGTTATACAGTAGGTGTATTGAGGATGTGTCTTGTCCATGACTTAGCTTCGAGAGGTTGATAGCATTTATCACTGAGGGTATTTTCCATCTTTGGAAAATATTTGTATATTTGTTATTATTTACAAGGTATTTACACCATTCAATTGTAACTTTTCATTCCCTTTCCTTGAGCCTGAAAATACACATTGAAATTGTGTCCGGATGAAGTACAAAACAACTACTGTAAATGAACGTTTTCTTTCTGACATTTGGTTATTTTTCACACATAGCAACACATAGCCTATGCAGTGGATAAAGAGCATTGTGACATACCAGGAAACTGACAACACAAAAAAATTGAGTGAAATGTATTAACCCATAGTAAAGTTCATCCCAATAGGAGCTAGCATTACACAGGCGCTATACCTGACCTTTCTGACAGCCAAAAATGTCATTTAAGGTTTAAGGCAAAGAAATACAGTCATATTTAACCAAGCCTTCAGAATCTTTGACATTTTCTCTGATGTTGCCACTGGATGGCACCCTGAATACTCTGACTCTATCCCAAATGGCACCCTATTCCCTGTATAGTGCACTACTTCTGATCAGGGCCCATAGGGTTCTGGTCAAAAGTAGTGCGTTATACAAGGAATAGATTTGGGACGTACACTCTGCAGTGTTGGCCTTCCCTCGCAGCCTTTAAAGATGTACAATCATCACAGGTGTTGGCAGAGCTCTCAGTACACTGAGAAACACCTCTGAAAGGAGGGGATAGTGACAGCTCAGATAAATCCTTGGTCCCGTCTTGTGCTGTAAGTATTGTAGTCAACACAACAAAGATGGATACAGTTGAAATGAGGGAGAAAACGTTTCACTGCAACACACATAATGATATCAAGATACGTGATTATTTAGCGGCAAAATCCACCTCTGGTTATCTATGTTTTTATTTTAAAAATGAAGAAACATTTTCTCCATTACCATGGTATGCATGCAAGCCCGCACACACACACACACACACACACACACACACACTAAACTGCAGGTATAGCTCATCTCTGCTGAGCCAGAACTCAAACCAGGAAGTTATAAGCCAGTAGAAGAATCAGGGGGATCATGGGAGGAGTGGGTCTGAAAACACTCCAACACCACTGGAGACCGCCATTCCGCCAGTTAGGCCCACTCGCATTCCCTAATTCCAGCTGGAAACCCCTCACACAAGCATGCACAAACACACAAACACAAACACACACACACCACCCCCACAATTCCTTTCTGTCAGTCTTTCAGACTGAAGAGCATAGCTTCCCCTATGGACTAAACATTGGTGGTGATTGGGAGGAGAGGAAGGCTTGACACAAAGACAGACTGCAGTCCTTTACACCTGCTGAGTGCTCTAAATAAACTGTACCAGGAAGAAAGATACACTGTCATTGTTGGTCCATGTCTCTTGTTGATTCATTTGTGTGTTGTCTATGACTCTCTCTTTTGTTCCCTGCTCTCTCTCTCTCTCTCTGCTCTCTGTCTCTCTCTCTCTCTCTGTCTCTCTCTCTCTGTCTCTCTCTCTGTCTCTCTCCTGGGTGCCATTCTCTGCTACATGTGGTGATGTGGTGACGTGACACCTCCATGCCTGACCAGGCGAGCTCATGAGACATGGACCATAGACCATGCATGCACACACCACACACCCCTGCCCTCTGGAGTGTTCCTGAGAGGTTCCCTGCTGGGAGAGATGACAGGGAAACAGGGGTCTAGAGACCAGTGTCCGTCTGGTCCTGTAGCCAGTCATTTCACATTCACAACCTTTCAGGATATTCTAATACTTGGGAACTCGTACTTCCATCAGCATACTACACAACAGCCTGAATGTTACAGTAGTAGAAGATACACACCTGTGTTGTGTTAACCATTAAACCACTGGCATGCAACAAATTGCATCTCACTATTGTGTGTGTAGTGTGTGTGGTGTAAGTGTGTGTGTGTGTGTGTGTTTGTGTCGTTGTGTGTGTTGTGTGTGTGTGTGTTGTGTAGTGTGTGGTGTGTGTAGTGTGTGTGTGTGTGTGTGTGTTGTGTGTGTCCTTTTCCTGAAAACAATCAATGTTACCTTTCCGCTCATGGCCATTTAGAGAGAGAAAGACTTTGTAAATGAATTAATTACAAATGATTCTAAATGTCAAGTGTAGATAAAGCTTAATACCCTGGCTCCTCCTCGCTGCAGCAAAGAAGCTTTAAAATGGCTCGCTGCCAGTCTCTATCTGCCAAACGACACCAAGGTTACCGGCAAAAGCGGAAATATTCATAATATATGCAAAACCGTCCGGCGCTACCCATGGACAGTGTTCATTTGAATTCAAGAGCTGATCTCAAACCTTTGACAACTGCTTAAGTAATTAGTTGGACGAAATGTTATGCTGGAGACAAAAAAAAACAGACTAGAGAATATTTTTCACYTTTTATCTTTGGCTTTGATTCTAATTGAATGTGTTTAGGAACTTTCAGGAGGATATGATATCATTTGTTTTTACTTTTAGCAGATAAATAGTGTATGGAGAAAGAGGGGCCGAAGTTCCGGCTGCCTTCTGAGAATTTGCAGGCGATCGAATCAACCCCCACATCCCMTCATTCTGCTTGCAAACGTGCAATCTTTGGACATTAAAATCGACGAGTTACGCGGAAGATTAAACTACCAATGGGACATAAAAAACTGTAACATCTTATGCTTCACGGAGTCGTGGCTGAACGACGACAACATCAGCATACAGCTGGCTGGTTATACGATGTACCGGCAGGATAGAACAGCGGCGTCTGGTAAGACAAGGGGCGGCGTACTATGTATTTTTGTAAACAACAGCTGGTGCACAATATCTAAGGAAGTCTATTGCTCGACTGAGGTAGAGTTTCTCATGATAAGCTGTAGACCACACTACCTACCAAGAGAGTTTTCATCTGTATTCTTTGTAGCTGTTTACATACCACCACAGTCAGAGGCTGGCACTAATCCACTATTGAATGAGCTGTATTCCGCCATAAGCGAACAAGAAAACGTTCACCCAGAGGCGGCGCTCTTAGTAGCCGGGGACTTTAATGCAGGGAAACTTAAATCAGTTTTACCAAATTTCTATCAGCATGTTAAATGTGCAACCAGAGGTAAAAAAAATTCTGGACCACCTCTACTCCACAAACAGAGACCCGTACAAAACTCTCCCTTGCTCTCCATTTCGCAAATCTGACCATAACTCTATCCTCCTGATTCCTGCTTACAAGCAAAAAGTAAAGCAGGAAGCACCAGTGACTATATCAATAAAAAAGTGGTCAGATGAAGCAGATGCTAAGCTACAGGACTGTTTTGCTAGCACAAACTGGAATATGTTCCGGGATTCCTCCGATGGCATTGAGGAGTACACCACTTCAGTCATTGGTTTCATCAATAAGTGCATTGATGACTTCGTCCCCACAGTGACTGTACGTACATACCCCATCCAGAAGCCACAGATAACAGGCAGCATCCGCACTGAGCTAAAGGCTAGAGCTGCCGCTTTCAAGGAGCGGGACTCTAACCCGGGAAGATTATAAGAAATCCCGCTATGCCCTCCGACTAACCATCAAACAGGCAAAGCGTCAATACAGGACTAAGATCGAATTGTACTACACCGGCTCCGACAATTGTCGGATGTGGCAGGGCTTGCAAACTATTACAGAACTCAAGTGGAAGCACAGCCGAGAGCTGCTCGGTGACACGAGCCTACCAGACGAGCTAAATAACTTCTATGCTCGCTTCGAGGCAAGTAACACTGAAACATGCATGAGAGCATCAGCTGTTTCGGAAATATGTGTGATCACGCTCTCAGCAGCCGATGTGAGTAAGACCTTTAAACAGGTCAACATTCACAAGGTCGCAGGGCCAGACGGATTACCAGGACGTGTGCTGCGAGCATGCGCTGACCAACTGGCAAGTGTCTTCACTTGACATTTTCAACCTCTCCCTGTCCGAGTCTGTAGTACCAACATATTTCAAGCAGACCACCATAGTCCCTGTGCCCAAGAACACTAAGGTAACCTGCCTAAACGACTACCGACCCGTAGCCATGAAGTGCTGTAGCCATGAAGTGCCTTGAAAGGCTGGTTATGGCTCACATCAACACCAACATCCAGAAACCCTAGACCCACTCCAATTTGCATAATGCCCAAACAGATCCACAGATGATGCAATCTCCATTGCACTCCACACTGCCCTTTCCCACCTGGACAAAAGGAATACTTACATGAGAATGCATTCATTGACTACAGCTCAGCGTTCAACACCATAGTGCCCTCAAAGCTCACCAATACTGGGACTAAACACCTCCCTCTGCAACTGGATCCTTGACTCCTGACGGGCCGCACCCAGGTGGTAAGGGTAGGTAACAACACATCCGCCACGCTGATCCTCAACACAGGGCCCCTCAGGGTGGCGTGCTCCAGTCCCCTCCTGTACTCCCTGTTCACTCATGACTGCACGGCCAGGCACGACTCCAACACCATCATTAAATTTGCAGATGACACAACAGTGGTAGGGCTGATCACCAACAACAACAAGACAGCCTATAGGGAGGAGGTCAGAGAGCTGGCCATGTGTGGCCAGGACAACAACCTCTCCCTCAACGTGATCAAGACAAAGGAGATGATTGTGGACAACAGGAAAAAGAAGACCGAGCACGCCCCCATTCTCAACGACAGGGTTTCAGTGGAGCAGGTTGAGAGTTCCTTGCTGCCCCATCACCAACAAACGAACATGGTCCAAGCACACCAAGACAGTCGTGAAGAGGGCACGACAAAACCTATTCTCACTCAGGAGACTGAAATGATTTGGCATGGGTCCTCAGATCCTCAAAAGCTTCTACAGCTGCGCCATCGAGAGCATCCTGACTGGTTGCATCACTGCCTGGTATGGCAACTGCCCAGCCTCCGACCGCAAGGCACTACAGAGGGTAGTGCGAACGGCCCAGTACAWCACTGGGGCCAAGCTTCCTGACATCCAGGACCTCTATACCAGGCGGTGTCAGAGGAAGGTCCTAAAAATTGTMAAAGACTCCAGCCAATCTAGTCATAAACTGTTCTCTCTGCTATCGCACGGAAAGTCCAAGAGGCTTCTAAACAGCTTCTACCCCCAAGCCGTAAGACTAKTGAACATCTAGTCAAATGGCTACCCAGACTATTTGCATTGCCCCCCCACCCCTCTTTACAGCACTGCTACTCTCTGTTGTCATCTATGCATAGTCACTTTAATAACTCTACCTACATGTACATAATACCTCAAATAACCGATGCCCCTGCACATTGACTGTATCGGTACCCCCCTGTATATAGTTTCGCTATTGTTATTTCACTGCTGGAATTTAATTACTTGTTACTTTTATCTCTTATTCTTGTCTGGATTTTTTAAAACTGCATTGTTGGTTAGGMGCTCGTAGGTAAGCATTTCACTGTAAGGTGAACACCTGTTGCATTCGGCGCAGGTGATTATTAAACTGGATTTGATTTGATTTGGTTGTGTGAGAAGACTGTTTCTTTTGGCCTTTACCCCAGATAATTCAGCAAGTATTGCACCCCTCGTTTTTACATGTCTATTCTAATTCCGTAACGATCGATATTTGATAATCAACCACAGGAGGTTGGTGGCACCTTGATTGGGGAGGACGGGCTCGTGGTAATGACTGGAACGGAATCGGTGGAATGGTATCAAATACATGGTTTCCATGGTTTCCATGTGTTTGATGCCATTCCATTTGTGCCATTCCAGCTGTTATTATGAGCCGTCCTCCCCTCAGCAGCCTCCACCGTAATCAACATATAGTATGCAACAAATCAAGATTGCTCTGTTTCTCCATTTTCCTAGCAGGAGAAAAGCAGCTTTGAGTACAGTAGCATTGACTTGCAGATTTTGTCCAGTGCATAATTAATACATGACAACACAACATCCTGTTTTGTTGTTAACAAAAGCCAAGCTCAGTGTCGGACACAGGATAGTGCTGTTATTCTATTGTTCTTTACTGTGCAGGCCTGTTCACAATGATATTATTAGTGTCTGCCCATATCTCCCAGGTTGGTGTCATAGTCCTATAATGAGAATCATACTCCAACTACTTGGAACTAGGCCAGAACCCATTGAAAGCCACCCTCCATGCCTAACACATTACCGCAGTGTATTAATCTAAAGAGACTCCGTGTTTGTGTTTACCGAACTTGATTCACTTCCAATTAGAGGGAAATAATTACACTCCACAGGACAAGGGATGCAGCCGTGTGACAAAATGGGAAAAGGACGAGAGTTGCTTGGGCCACATGAGAGAGAAACAACAGGAAGCAGGACTTTAACAATTCGATTAGATTGAAAGGGGAGCCTTTAAACATAAGAAAGATACATGCGTTCTGGGAGTACGTCTTTCTTTGACACTTCATTTTTCATTGATTACAAAAAAAAATATGATTATTTATTATTAGTTTGGAGATATCCAGGGGAATTGGTGGTTAGTTGTCCTTTTAGTGTATTCAATATATTAAAAATGTATAATCATATTTTAGTCATTTAGTAGACGCTCTTAGCAATTTACAGTAGTGAGTTGATACATTTGATATTGGTCCCCCATGGGAATTGATTCCTACATCACTAGCGTTGCAAGCGCCAGGCGCTACCACCTGAGCTACACGGGACATCATCGCTCTTGCTCATAAGAAACACACTTAAATGAAGAAATATCACCAGTATTGCATTAAATTTGAATGCCCTTGGGAAAACTCCGTTTAGAAAGCACCATGGCTAACACCTAACACACAACCCCACAGGGACCCCAGCCACGAGCTGTCCACTCCCTTACCGTCGGGCAGACGCTATCGGAGCAGGAGGTCTGATACCAACAGGCTCAGAGACACTTCTATCTACAAGCCGTCAGACTGCTGAACACTTGAACTGGACTGACCACCTGCTCTGATTCTCCACACCTTAGCACACATGAACTCACTCATACACACACACACACACACACGCACGCACGCACGCACGCACGCACGCACGCGCGCACGCACGCACGCACGCACGCACGCACGCACGCACACACCACACACCACACAGAGATATATATACATTAATGCTAAACCACCACATCACAACTACTGCTACCAGAGTCTAATTTATAATAATGCACAATTTAAACACGTGCCCCCAATCCCCTCTTCCACAAAACACGTGTAAATATTGGACTATAAATGGTGCCTTCCTGTACTACACTTATGCTAAAATGTTTATTCTATTCTACTGAGTCATTTACTTTAAGTTTTTATTCTTATCTTTTATTATTTATTGTTGTTGCATATTGTCCAGAAGGAACCTGCAAGTAAGCATTTCTTTGGACAGTGTATACGATGTGTATCCTGTACATATGACTATTAAAACGTGAACGTTTTTATTTTCAGACTGAATGTATGCTGGCTTCAACAGATAACTCTCTWAGGAGAGAACATACACCAACTCAAGGTATATGGAATGTGCCTTGTTAACATTACAAAGACATTACAATGTAAAAATGCATAATACAGATAACTCACCAACCCAAAAATATACAGTAGCTAAAAGTATGATAATGTGCTTGACTAACATGGGTCCAACAGGCACTATTTTTAAATATGTGTGTGATTGAACCAACCCTTTTCAGAGCTCAAGTGTCCTTGTCTTTGGGACACCAAGGGCATTGTGTACTCCCTCCCCGGCTACGCTAGCTCATCCTGGATGGCCATTCATTCCTACGTCCCTCTATAATAACATCTCCATCACATTATACCGAGCTAGGCTGGAAAAACCTCCACATTGCTGCCTCTGCTTTTTAAACAGGTTGTGTATTTTTTWAATTTTACCTTTATTTAACTAGGCAAGTCAGTTAAGAACAAAATCTTATTTTCAATGACAGCCTAGGAACAGTGGGTTAACTGCCTTGTTCAGGGGAGATTTGTAGAGATTTGAGAGATTTGTACCTTGTCAGCTCGGGGATTCGAACTTGCAACCTTTCGGTTACTAGCCCAACTCTCTAACCGCAAGCGCTATTTAAAATGCCTTGTACAAGTCAGTGCAGAGAGAGGGAGAGACCAGATGTGTACGAATGTCGGTGTAAAAAAGCACACTGGATTTTCAAACTGTGARAGCTCAAGGGAAGTGGAGCGGTTAACATATTCTGAATGGTCAGTAGCAAGGCCAGTGCTCCGATCCGTCTTTGGATCCACCCAGTGGAGGCTGACAAGGTTGGCTTCTATTTGATTCGGGGACGGCAAAGATGAGGAGGCAACATACTGTAACATTCATCTGGACTCACTTTTCCTGTAGAAAACCAGCTCTGGAAACCAGACAGATGTAGAGTTAGATGGATCAACATTTTGAAACAGAGAGCTATGGAGAAAAAGATACAGACGGACAGACAGACACACATACATCTATATTGGGATACTACACACACATACACATGCGCAAGCACACACGCACACACACACACGACGCTGATTGCCCTGTGTTGTGATAGCAGCCTTCTCTCTCCTCACACACACCTGGGGCTCCTARGAGGTTGCTACGGGGTTGCTACGGCGTAGCTGTCACGGCCAGTCGCCATGGCGAGGGATTGATGACACCCATTGGCTGCTGAAGGTGTATACATCATGTCTGTCCAGGGCTGCAGTAACCAGATGGACCCTGACCATCCATTCTCTGTCAGGGACACAGCTGCCCTGCTCCGCCCAAACCCCCTCGCTCTTGGGGATCTAACAAGTCTTCATTGCTCCATAGGAAGGTGGCAGGGATATAAGGGTGGAGYGGGATGAGGCYGCGAAAGCATGCAAACTCAATCACAAGGTCTTCTGGGGAAGATGAGGCAATGTCTATCATAGTGGAGATTCTTTGCTACCAGGATTCTGGCTTGGCCAGGTCAGCTTTACAAAAGTAGCCTTTATTTGTGTTTTTTCCTTTTCAAACAGCAAATGTGGATAAACAGRACCAATTGTGTTATGTACTTTCCAAGGTTTTGGGCTTTTTGAGTGAACACTCAGAACAGAGAAAGTATCTGATGAATAATTGTATACTATTTTGTCAGCTTCATCTTCCGCCAATGGCAGTTTTAAGAGAAGACCTTTCCCTTTGTTTGATAATGACAAACTGTAGTGTTCAGAGAASGAACGCTTGCAGAAATATTCTCCAATATCCAATATCATAGTTTTTGTGTTATTTATATTTTGAATTAAAATGACACATTTTGTGATATACAGGATGTATTTGATGTATCATGTACATCATGTATCATGCATCATAAGTGCAAACAAAGCATAATGTGGATGTATGAGTGTGTGTACATGTGTGTTGTTTGTGTGTGTGTGTATATGGGTCTATGCATCTGTGTGTTTGTGTCTGTGTTTACGTCTGCCCCCCTGAGTATATGCGTGTGTACATATGTGAGTGTGTGTGTTTTTGTGTTCATGTCTTGCAGGTGAGGGTTAGCGCATCTCCCGCCCGAGTTCATTGGTGCCCCCTGTGAGGAGCGGAACGAGATCTCTAGATCTCTTAACACAGAGGACCGTGTGGAGTTCTTCACTGTCTACCCACTCCACTATAATAGTCTGTCTCAGCGTGACTGACAGAGCCTCTCTGTGCTGTGATTGAGTGTATCGATCTCCACCGCCGGCCGCACTACTCCGGACGCCGGGGAGGAGGAGACCAACAATCAGATCCTTCACGCGCAGAAAAAGCCTTCCTCATCTGCCTTAATCATTCCGTCAATGATTAGCGGCAGGCTACTGAGGGCTCTGACAAAGACATCTCCCACTGAAAGGGTTTCTTTTATTTTTTCTTCTATTCCTCGACTATGCCGCCTGCCCCTTTTTTTTTCATTGGCCTTTTTTTCTGTTTGAATGGTGTGTGTGTGTGTGTGTGTGTGTGTGTGTGTGTGTGTGTGTGTGGTGTCGTCTGCTGTGTGCCTGTGTGTGCCATGGATGTTGTGTGAGTGAGCTGTTGGAAGAGTTTACAGATGCGCTTCTCTCTAGGGGCGTCCTCCTCCTCCTCACTGAACAACCCCACCTAGTTGTCTGCCAATCGCCAATCCCACACTGCCCCTTCCTTCCGCCACACCCCATTGTGCGACACTCAATGAACTGGCAGCGGTCCAAGTCCATTCCCTCCACAGTGCTCAGTCAAAGCTGTTAATCAGACAATGATCCTCCCTTTTATCTGTAGTATTAGAGCTTATGTTTGTGGAAGCAAGATATTGTGACTGATTAAGAGATGTGGACGGAGTGGGATTTCGATGATATTGTTATAGGATTATTACAGATCTTGTGGGATCTTGTTTGGGGAATAAACAGGGCATACACACATGGACATGCAGTCAACCCTACAGCGAACTGCATAAATCCTATTGGAAATATATCTCTTGCTCTCAGTCCTTCGCAAGGCCTGCGTTTACACCCCTTATTCAACAGGATGAAAATAGCATCACTTTCTCCTTCTGTTTACCAACTTATTGACCATATGAATATCTCTCACTGGTCTTTTTGGTGACCTTTCATTTTACTCAGGAATATGGTTCTACATTTTGCACCAGTATGTTCATACCTTGATTTTTAATTTAATTTAAATGTCCACAAATATTTTTTGGGGACATACTTTCCTTCAAGCGTATATGTTGCGGTCACAAATGACAAAGCATCTATTCAATGCCTTATTGAGTTGCCGCGATTTACGGAGCGAACATACCATTGTACCACTGTTATGAAAAGCAGCAGAGAGGACTCCTATTGTGTGTCAACGCAACCACTTTCTCCTGAGTAGCTCTCCTACCACGACAATAGGCTCTTCTCTCTCCACATCAGCCCGGCCATTCCTCCACTTATTCACTTATTTTATTCACTCTTCGCTGATAGAATTGGACATTTGTCTCACTTTGGGTGGAAACTCAAGGTTGCAGCTCCTCTTGCCCACCTAACTCAGGTTCGCTGAATACCCATTATCGCCCCACACTCTAACCACACGCTGTCTGAAGGCTGCAGAGGGGAGAAGATAAAAGGAAAGCAGAAAGGTTTAGCTATAGCTGCTACAGCACTTGTGAGATCTCGCTGCATCTTCATTCCTCTCTTCCCCCTAGTCTGTTGAATAGGGAGATTCAGAGGCAGCGACTACAGAGGGAAACAGAGACAGAGGAAGAGCACTGGTCAAGTTAATTAACTGATTGGTTAAGTCAGTGGCTCAGTGACCACAGTACGTTGCACTACTCACTGTTCAATCCTTTATTAATCGTAGTTTATGGGCTGTAAGGTCCAAAGTTTTTTTATAATTATAATGACACCAACTGCTTTGTGAGGCCATAGCAGATTAGTAGTCGAACACAAACACTCTATTGGAGACACACAGAAATATGAAATCCTTTTGGATAATTCTTATTATCGAAGTCGTATTCAAGAATAGTCTTTGTTAGGCTACACTGTCATTGTTTTGCCTTTTTTCTTTCCAAATAGGTGTGATATTATTATTTTCCAATTTGCATTTAGATCTAGACGTGGAATAAGAGCACTTGTTTGATTGACTGAGAAGCGTTCCCTGGTTCGTCACGATAGGAAGTCTAGCACATGATTACACCATGGCCCTTCATCCAGGAGGAGAACACTAGTCGACAGCCCAAATGTGCCCATTTTCAATTACCTCCTATTAGGAATTTCAATATCCACCCGCACTACAAGAGGCTTCTCAAACCCACCCTCTAACCTACACACACACTCAATACAGACCCCAAATGGGCCTCTACGAGCCACTACGAGCCCGCAAAAACATGGCCGTCATTAGAGCGATGCAGTTATGTAATTTTGGAGACGGGTAATTGAGTGGTACTCTTCTCAGTGGAGGACCCGCCTTCGTTCCCTCGAAGAGGGGTAGTGGGAGAAGATACAGGAAGGTAATCGCTGCTTTTACACGCTCCACTTCTTACGGATGGAGGCTGGTCCTTGTCTTTGGTGAAAGCAGCTCTTCAACTTCCTCCTTCAGAAACAATGTATTACTAGCAAAGCCACAGGTATATAGTCATGTTAGAGTCATCCTCCGTAATTTCTATTTTGCTTCAACGGTGTGACCCTATAAGTTGGTTTGGTTTGGTTTTGGAGGGCTGGGGTGCAAGTGCATAATCAAATAAGAGGAAGGAACACATGTACAGTGTATGTATTTTTAAGGCCTATATTTGCATGCATAATTTTGAGCAGATGAGTACAGTACTGTCAAGTATTCTTTGTGTTTTGGACAAGTTACCATGAAGAGCAAAAAATACTGCAAAATTACAAAATGGTTGTAGGACTAGGCTAACGTTATTAGGGGTTTTCCCTGGACATATTGAAAACACGTTGGGCTAACAAACCAACCAGTAACCAGACTGCGTGAGTGAGTAAACTGTGTAAGTAGTGGCATCAGTCTTCTCTAATGTCCTGCCGCCAGTCTGTTCAGAGTGACACCAGACAATGGCACCTTTCTCTGGGAAACCAGGTGCATCACAAATATCACCCTACTCCGTATATAGTGCACTACTTTTGACTAGGGCCCATGGGGCTCTTGTCAAAAGAAGTGCACTATATAGGGAATAGGGTGCCATTTGGGACTCGTACCAGGTTCTTCAGGAAGAAGAGTGGTCAAAGAGATGCTGATTGTATTTCTGTCTATCTTTCCTCATGACAAACAAGAGGCAAGGGATCCAATTAAATTCACATTTTTAAGATTCTCTCCTCAACCCTGGAGACCGTAGCTTTTCCTCTAGGATGACTTGTGTTCAACTACGTTGCCTCTGTTTGTTTGTCAGTGGATTAATTAATGAACGGTTGTTGCAGTGGGTTGTCACTAGGGAGGGGTTTGTGGGAAGAATATTTTTGATTAATTAATTAATTGTATGTACTGTATGCAGTGTGTGTGTGTGTGTGTGTCCTTTTGAGAAGTGTAACTTGGCAAAGAAAACAGTTGGATTTGACCTCATTTTAACATTCTGTCATAAAGAGCACATGTTAACCACATCTTAAATAAAAAAATGACTGTAGTAGGTGCCTATTAAGTGCCAAATAAAGTAACAGGGTTGACTATTTCATCTGAAATCAGCCATAAATTCCCCTGTGACAAGGGGAATGGAAACTTGGTGTATACAACAGGGAGGGGCAAATGAATGCGAGCTTCACAAAAAAATTGAATTGTTCAAACATTTCTAGTCTGTCTATCTATGGGTAACAGGGCTGATGTGTTATGCTTGCCCTGCTCTGTTCCCCACCACCAAACACAAGAGAATGACCAAAAAGAGTAGAACCAGCTCACCTGCGTTTAAACTGTGATTTGACTATTAAATGTGAATGTTTATTTTGAAAATAATATTTAAAAATGAATAATTTCCCCATATTAAAACGAGAGTTCAGTTCCAGTAACAGGGTTTACCTTAAAATGAGGGACAGACGTAAATCCCTAATCATATGAAATAAATAATAATGATCAGAAAATACTTTGTCAAGGCAACAAAAACTAGGACTTTCTGATGTTGGTGAAAACTTTGAGACATTCTTGAGCAAAGTGGGTTAAGATCTTCCTAAAAGTCACAGAGGGTGCAAGGAGGGACATGTCAGAATGCTGAATTTTGGTACTTTACCAAGCCTTTATTCATATAAAAAAATCTGAATTATTGAATTCTCCATGCGGTCTATATTAATGGGCACTTAATTTATTGTAACAGGCTTTTACAATTCGATATTTGTGCAAAACTTCTCCTTAAACTATCACAGGTCGCAAAAGGCACTCATTTCGTGGAACGACACAGATATTTCTATCCTGCATGTATACATTTACAGCATGAAATACCAGGTCTAGTAATAGCTGTTAACTCAGGTCCTGAGCAGTTAATTTTTCCTAAGAATATAACAGACTTGTTGGCAACATTGTTTAAATGGCACATCACATATGGTAGAGGAGCTAGGAGCTGTGAGACCCATTGTTGAATGTGATGGATAGTGAAAAGGCCTTTAGGCTAGCATCACTTTTCAGGCAGTGTCTCTACTTATCCATGATTCAAATCTCCCATCTCTCTCTCTCTCTCTCTCTCTCTCTCGCTCTCTCTCTCTCCTCTCTCTCTGCTCTCTCTCTTCTCTCTCGCGCTCTCTCTCTGCTTCTCTCTCTCTCTCTCTCTCTCTCCTCTCTCTCTCTCTTCTTTTCCCTTCTCTCTCTCTCTCTCTCTTCTCTCTCTCTCTTCTCTCTTCTCTCTCTCTTGCTTTCTCTCTCTCTCGCGCTCTCTCCGCTCTCTCGCGCTCTCTCGCGCTCTCTCTCTCTCTCTCTCTCTCTCTCTTCTCTCTCTCTCTCTCTCTTCTCTCTCTCTCTCTCTCTCTCTCCGTCTCTCTCTCTCTCTTTATATTATTAATGCAACAACTACATTGGTGGGGAATGAGATGTGATATAACAGGTAAAATATAGCTTAAAACATTCAGATGCATTACAATATACTCTAACCCATTCTCTGATATTTCTATACAACCTGTGGATCAGCTGTGCATCTGCCCTGAAAGCTGGAACATAAACAGAATGAATATGGCCTGTTGGAAATTAATGTAATCTCACTGTGTTCCAGAATAACTGAGAAGGAGGAAGGTTTCATGTTCCTGTCACGCAGGTTTTCTTCAGGACGTAGTCACGTCCACTCAGATTCCCCCCACACTGATGACAGACCAGCACGCTGCTTCATATTTTCTTCATGGGAATGAAAGGAAAAAGAGGAGGAGGAGGGTGGAGAGAAGAGGAGGGGAGAAGGAAGTAGAGAGTGATGGAGAAGGAGGGGAATGAGGTGGAGGATGAGGTGATGAAGAAAGTATATAAGTGAAAAGGAGGATGAGGATGAGTGAAAGAACAGCAGCAAGAGGAGGGAGAAGAYGAGGAATAGGAGGAGGGAGAAAAAGAGAGTGGGGTCTGGAGTTTTGATGGCGGTGCCTTCAGGCTCCTCCAGGCGATAAGAATCACTGTCTTCTGAAAAGTCCCCAACGTCCTCGCTTAGCRCGGGCCCCTGGAGCGGAGAGGAAGAGAGGGGACCCGCAGGCCGCTCTGTGATCATTAGGATTCACAATTGCTTTGGCAGCAGGTCTCCCTAGCCACGGACACTGCATTTTTAGACCCAGGGATGGCTCCCTCTCCCCCCTGCTTGTTGTGAGGGAGGGCTGGGGAGATGGGAGCCATGCAACAGGACTGAGGAGCAAAGGGCTCAGACGGAGAGTTGGATTTCAACTACATTTACATCGACATTCACTGTACTATACACTTCTCTGTGTAAGAGAGCTGCTTGGAATGTGCTGTTGTTATTGCGTCGMACATTTGTTCTGTTGTTACTGTATGATATGATATATGTTGTTTTCTCAGAAGATGACGTTGGTGATTCATTCTGTATGATTCAACCCTATTCAGATGAGTCTCAAGGCCTTTTATTGCTGTTTTGAATAATAAATATGCAGTGACCAGTAACTGGTTATCATTGTGTGTTMAAACAAATGGCATAAATACAGGATGGAGTTCTTGTCTTCCACGTGATGTAAGTGGCTCAGGTGGTTAAAAAAGGACACCCCAAAACATCCCTCACCTCCCRCACCTTCCCCCCTCCACCTCCAGCTACACAGCTGTTGTGCTGGTATCGATTTCTCCAGCCCCACTCTTTCCCCAGCATCGTTATATAGGCCAGGGGAATGACCATCAGGCCCAGCCAACAGCCTAGCAGATGGACAAACCTTTACCCGGCTCCTTCAGAACAGCAGTAGATGGATGGAACACTCCTTCTAGGCCCAGAGAGAGAGAGACCCAGAGAGAGACTCAGAGAGACAGTGTAGTTGTTTTAATTGTTTGTGGTGTTAGTTGGCCTGGCMCTGTAGACTCCACGCTGCAGGCTGGCTCTCAGGGGACCGGCACCCGGATGCAGGTCGTGACCCCGGTGCTAGCGGTGGAGCCTGACAAACGGCAGGATCGAACTCAGGTACATATCAATTAACTCCCCAATTAACAGACACAAACAGAGATGCTGGGCCCAGATAGTGAAGGGACAGGACAGGAAGCTAGGTAGCAGGAGAACAACACTGACCTGTTTGTCTATATGGAACCAGTGTGTTATTAAGGCCTGTTCAGCTCTAGCCGAGGTGGCATRGATTGTGAATGGAGCATTGGTCTGTAGAGGGCAGGTACAGGAAGGTTAAGAGATAGACTCAATCTGGCCATTAGGAAATATATGCTACAGCTAGTGTTGCAGAAGCTTTTTTTGTCAAAGAACGGCCAATAAATTTAGCCGACATATTGATCAGAGCTTGTGGAGTACAGCCTATAAAGGACAATGTTGCTATGCTAAAAGGTGAAACATTGTTTACCATGTGAAGATGCTCTTTAAAATACAATCTATTCACTTTATAGTCACTCTATGTGACAGGAGGTTGAGTACTCAGTTAAGAAGCACTGCCATTTCTGTGGGACATTCAATGCCCACGTCTGTTGTTTGGAAAGGCCTGTCCGTCAGGGAAGCACATCTCCTGGTACAGAGGAGAGGGTCATGTGGCTGACAGTGCTCAACTAGTAGTTATGGCAGCCCTGCCACGGCTCACTGACTCCACACAGTCACAAGGAAGGAGATGAGAATCATCAACTGTGTCCTCTTCTGCTCCACACACACAGGCACGGGCGTGAGAGGCACACACACACACACACAGAGACAGACATGCATGGACGGATGCACGTCCCACCCAAACACACACATCCTAACAGACACGCACACACATATGCACACAAGAAACGCACAGGCAAAACTCGTACGCAAACACCTTTACTTTGTCTATCAAAATACAAATAAAAATGCTTTGAAATACCTCATCAATATGCCATAATGAATCYGAAGTATTTAACTTTTACTTTTGCCAGTAAATCACTATGCTTTTAAGGCCTTTATATTTATTTCATTGTTTAAGCCAGGCTGTGGCGTAGTCGGCAGACTGCTATCAGASTGAAAATATGTCTCACCCCATGAGTGAATGCCCCAGTTATTAAGAAAAGCCAACAGTCCTTTAATCTCCTTTACTACTTAATGCTCCCAACTAAACGCTACAGTGTGGAAGGCAGCGAAGCCTTCAAGTATGAAACATGAATATCTGCACTCAGGGGTTGGCCAATAAACTCTATTATAATGCATCAGGATCTATCTGGGGACCACTTTGCACATGGTTCTAAATGTATCATATCATCGCTGTTCGAGACATGACTTCACAATCTTGTGATGTAAGTATTATTGCAATTCATGAAATTCAAATACTTATGTTGGGCCGTTAATTTGAACTGTAAGCCGCAGGGAGAGAGATTTACAACTGGATGCTGTGTGGAGTTGAGGGCCATTTTAATTTTCTTCCATTAAAGGAGTCAGTAGAAAGAGGGAGAGAAAAGGGAGAGGACTGAGCCGGTGCGAGGTGAGACTGCCTGTCTTACTCTGAACTTCCCTATCCATGTCACTGAGGCATTTACTTACATCTGTTTCAATTGCAAAGGTCAAATTCTCACACATTTACATGTAGTTGTTATAATGCAGCTATCCTAGTTAAGGCAGGCTTCTCCTGGCCTCCTGGTGTAGCTTGCTCTGTAGCAAAGCACTGCATTTTGCATGAGCATATAGCCCCTGGAATTCTATAGTATTGTTTCCTGATACTTCCTGAAGGCATCGCGCTACACACACTCTCATGCCTGATAAGATGTGTGTCCTTGTAAGACATTAGAACAGGAACACACAGTGTCCTGAGGGTCAAGACAAACAGACAAAGTTCTCTGTTTCAAACTGGCACCAGCCACTAGATTAAAGAACCGACCGTGGAGGCTCATGGGTGTTGCGGCCAGCTTTTTACAAAACCGCGTCTCCTCAAATCAACCAATCACAGGTGATTTCACCCTTGTTTGGGGTACAAATGATTGTTTGACGGCTTTAGCCGCTGTTACTGTTGTATTCACAAAGTGCAARGTCGCCTTTCAACTTAATTTGTGCTGCAGACGTTTTTACGGTCTCCTCACAGATCTGTGCTCTTTTGCGCGATGAAAAACGTCACCCTAAGTGATTGCCCCGCAGACAAATCAGCTCATTCTATACCTGTACTGCACCTCCACTCAAAGCCGTGCACATCCTCCAAAACATTGTCTGGACGGGGATTTCCCGACGGCCTCACCTTAACCCACAATAATCTCCCATAAGTGGCCTGTGGTCTCGTATTAGCAGTCATTTGTCAGACGACGCGGGCCAATGTTACGGGTTCAAACTGAAATTGGAAATGCCT
This sequence comes from Salvelinus sp. IW2-2015, assembly GCF_002910315.2. Taxonomy (NCBI): domain Eukaryota; kingdom Metazoa; phylum Chordata; class Actinopteri; order Salmoniformes; family Salmonidae; genus Salvelinus; species Salvelinus sp. IW2-2015. The sequence goes on from NC_036852.1 coordinate 1,728,946, forward strand.
CAGTGCACCCCAACAGCCCAGCTTTGCTTCTCTCTTTACTCTCTGTAACCCAGGCCAAGATACCATTATCTTCAAGGTATTCTAGAAGAAATGGCTTCTGAATCTTTTGGTCATTTCAACTGTTTTGGTGAGCTCTTTGTTATCTCTCCAAGGTTCTTTTATTAATGGTCAGGCTCTGAGAGGAATGTTTTTAGCGAGCACAGATGCAATTCACAAGTCATTTTGCAGAGAGATTGGAGAATTAAATCCAGTGTGGTTTTTGAATGTAGTCTCTGGTATCCAATAGCACCATGAAGTGCAAAGGTGTAGCATAGACTGCATACAGTATGTACCTTGGGTACTTTTCTACAGACAGCTTCATGACAGCATGCTAATCATTATGAGAATCAGAAAAATCAGAAACAAATGAAAATAGAATCAACTGGAACACCCTCCACTCATACAAGGAACATATACGTTTCTGGTGGAATGTATTATCACTGATTATCACTATAGCAACATTATTTTTCTTTATTTAATCACATTGTATCTACTCCTATTGTTGGAACACCATTGTTGTTGTGGATGTGTCTGTATACACATGGTACGGTGTGGACACAGTAGTAGGATACTATCTGAAAACCAGGTACCTTCCCGCTGTGGACCTGCAGCACTGTTGAACAGCGGCCTTCATTGGGCCTCAGCTATCAGATTGAGTCCATCCAAGTGGAGCGCTATTGAATCAGGAGAGTAAACCTCAGGGACATGGTCTAGCACACCCAGCTACACACACACACACACAACACACACACACACACACACACACACACACACACACCACACACACACACACACACACACACACACACACACACACACAACACACACACACACACAACACACACACACACGCACGCACGCACGCACGCACGCACGCACGCACACGCACAGACACGGCGCGGCACGCACGCCAGCTGAAACATACACAGCCTCCTGCTAATTGTGTAGACACATTGGTGACCATGAGATGTTGTGGAGTGCTGCTGTCTGTGCTGCACCAAGCAGAGTAAATATAATACTYTGCTCTCTGTGACCTGTAACCCCCTCACTGTAACAACAGGAGGTACACATTCCCATACTGTATGAGGTAGACCTGCAGTGCACCTGTAATAACCCATCACTGAAATACCATATCTCTGAGGACCAAGATGCACAATCCCATAATGTACTCAAACGTTACCTAAAAAAAAGGTTGAAAGTACATATACATTTGAGGCAAGTCAGGATTTTCCCCTAATTGAAAGATTTGAGTGTGATACTATCAGGACAATCATTCACTCACACATTGTTTTATCCCTTGAGATTTTTACTCATTACCAGACAGAGAATATACAAGATGCCTACTGTTTCAAAGGAGTGCACCACGTCTGCTAAATGGCATGTATTACTGTTATTATCATATGAAAAGGCCAGAGCAGGACTGCACCATGTGAAAAGGCCTAGGTAGGAGACAGAGAGCCATAGTGGTCAACGARGCCAGCACTCTCCCACTCTCAATTAAGGGAGAACTCAAGAATAGACCTTTCAAGTAGTTAATTAGATGAAGCCAGGCGTTCATTCAGCGGAAGACTACGCCACAAACAATGAGGTGGTTACCAGTCATGGTACAAAATACGGCGTATCACCATGGAGATGTGAGTTGGCTTCGATATCCCAACGTAAAAGAGTCGTCAGGTTGAAATGCAGATAGGATGTCATTATAATTTTTGGGGGGCCTAATGATGGTCATTATGTGCTAGCACTGATTGAATTCCATTTGTTAGTTCCACATTTGAGCCGAGTTGGAATAATTACCATTTAAGTGTCTCCATTTAAATTTATGTAAAATTGTTCATGGCCCAGACGTCTCTGGCTTTTTTGAGACTAACACGTTATTCTTTGATTGAGAACTGTTAAGAGGATGTTCTTTAGTTGTGGTTCTGATATAGAATGAAGGAAGAATGTGAAATGGACAGGTGATTTTATGTTGATTTAATTTGACTACATTTCAATTATTGCATAGTGTTAAATCAAATATCATATGAATTAATGTAATTTAATCATTAAAGCATACCACATGGAAAACATTCAACTATTTAACGGTCTACAATGGACAGTGCATTCGGAAAGTATTCAGACCACCTGACTTTTTCCACATTTTGTTACGTTACAGCCTTATTCAAAAATATATATTTTTTAAATTCCCTCATCAATCTACACATAATACCCTATAATGACCAAGCAAAAACAGGTTTTTAGAATTTTTTTGCAAATGTATATATCTTTTTTTACAGAAATATCACATTCACATAAGTATTCAGACATTTTACTCAGTACTTTGTTGAAGCCACTTTGGCAGCAATTACAGCCTCTAGTCTTTTTGGGAATGACGCTACAAGCTTGGCACACCTCTATTTGGGGGAGTTGAAAAACATCCCAACAGCATGATGCTGCCACCACCATGATGCTGCCACCACCATGCTTCACCGTAGGGATGGTGCCAGGTTTCAATCTTGGTTTCATCAGACCAGAGAATCTTGTTTCTCATGGTCTGAGAGTCCTTTAGATGCCATTTGGTAAACAAAAAACAGACTGTCGTGTATTTTACTGAGGAGTGGCTTCCGTCTGGCCACTCCACCATAAAGGCCTGATTGGTGGAGTGCTGCAGAGATGGTTGTTCTTCTGGAAGGTTCTCCCATCTCCACAGAGGAACTCTGGAGCTTATGTAAATAAGGTATTTCTGTATATACATTTGATTTTTTTTGCAGAATTGTGCACAATTTGTTGCTGTGTGTAGATTGATGAGGAAAAAAAGTAATTGAATCCATTTTAGAATAAGGCTGGAAGGTAACAAAATGTGGAAAAAGGGAAGCGGTCTGGATACTTTCCTAATGCATTGTATTGACTACCCTATGCATGCTTAACAATTCTGACCTTATCATGTATGGATTAGACAGCAATATAATTGGCAAACACTTCTCAATGTGATCATCTTTCCACTATGCTCTGAGTGATCCACTGTGCTGTATTGATATCATGCGCTTTATTATAAATAATCCAATCAAGAGCAGTTGATACAATGACACTTATTAGCTACCACCTGAAATCTGACTGACACGACATGTCTGCATGTTTATGGAAAGGACATGTTTTGTCTGTCTGGTTTCGCAGGCCTAAAGCATGTTTCTATTGAGSAGCAARAACAAACAGCAGCATGTCTGGTGTCCTTGCCCACTGCAGTGGGAGTCCTCTCATGAGCCTGTCCACCTGAGTGGATGTAAGTGTGTGTTTGTGTAGCAGGCAGCGTTAACACACACGCACACGCACACACACACACATACACACACTCCCCTAATACAGCCATTCCCTTGCACATTCACACAGCAGCAGCAGCAGCGGGCGGCCAGCCTACCAATGCACTCGGTGAGGGGATTTGGCCAGCACCTAATCAATCAATGACAGATTACCTCGAAAGCCACTTCCACAGCCATTAAGGCAGGACAAATGCAGAAATGCAACTGAACAACTTGGAGTTTTAAGCCAACAGTGGGACTTCCTGGTTATTTGTCAAAGTCACTGCTGCTGAGCTGCATGACTGGGTGCACATAGCGAGTGTGTGGGGCGACTCACGTAGCAGACAGAGGCAAACCAACCAGGCGGGAGAGAGAGAGTGTGTGTGTGTGTGCCTGAATGTGTGTGTGTGTGTGCGTGGGCTTGTGTGTGAGCCAGCACGCGCGTGTGTGTCCCTATGTGTTTGCGCCTCTACAGCCGTGACTCAGTGGGCCCAGTGGCGTTTACAGTAAATCACATTGCCTTTATTGCCAGATTTAGTAGCTTATTGTCAATAGGCTCCGTTCAATCTAAGCTCCGACCCATCAGGGTCTTAGTCTCAGTCCATAAAGGACAGCAGACCACACACCAGCAGAGACACACAGGCCTTTCAGCCTGCCTTCTCAGTCTATTGCCTTCCTGATTCTCTGAACACTAGGCATTATGGAACAGTGACTGGGTTTCATTGTAAATACTCTCATTTTTCTCCCTTAGGCTTTCATTGCTTTTGAGGGTGTTATATTTATATCAGTGTTCTCTATTCACTGGGGGTTTCTATGCAATGTAGCTCTACTTGATAAGAGACACCAACACAATCTTATTTCACATAGGTACTATTACCAGGGGAACGTATTGTGTTGCACATGTATTGTAGGGAATTTAGAAAGGAGAGATTTGTATGTTAGATTTCAGCTTCATTCAAATTGTACTTGACATCTTTGTCTGTTCATAAATATGGCAGGTTAAATGTTTGCATAATGATTTATAAGCGAGGAGTACAATTATATCTGTGATTTGAGGATTATCGACATCAAGGAAGGAAAATAGATTTGTATTCTTAATGTATGTAAAAACACATTCTCTCAATTTAAATGTTTGATCTGTGTGACAGTTGATAGAACTACTTTACCTTTATACAAAGCTTCTTGTTTTGTTTTTAAGGACGAGATGCATCTCAAATTAAGCTTTTTAAGATGTTTTTGGATCCGGCACTTCAGTGGCCTACTAAATAATGCATAATCCAATCATAATGTGACACCAGACAATGTTTTTCTTTTCATTTTCATGATGACTGGAAAAGAAAACACATGTATTTCTCCTGTAATTGCTGTAAAGCAAAAGTACAGCTTGTGGTCTTGAAGTGATGAAGGGTGACATCAAAGTCCTCGGGCGGAGGGGCTGTAGTCCAGACAGTCACGTGACTAGGAACCCCTTCTCTAACCCCTGTGAGTGTGTGGAAGGAAAAACGGTGTCAACGTCGAGGGTGTGTATGTGTGCGTGCGTCACCACATGTCACATGCATGTGTGTGTCTACAGTGTGTGTGTGTGTGTGTGTGTGTGTGTGTGTGTGTGGTAGGACGGAAACGAGGAGGGTGGAGTGAATGTCTACTGTGGGTTTAGCATCACCGTACACCCCCTCCTATTCAATTAAGAGCTAAAGCTCATTAGTGGTAGCACCACATCATTACCTCTGAAATGGTTAATGACTTCAAATCCATTTAGATTAATGTAGCAGTAAAATCACGGCTAGGCCTGCTCAAATTCAACAAGGCCATGCTTACACATACAGTATACACACACGCTCGCCCGCACACACGCGCGCACGCACGCTCGCGCACACACACACACACACAGTCTATCTAGCCTATCCATTACTCTTAGCGAATAATATTGGTGGTGGCGGACTGAGCTCTCTTGCAAATTCACTTTCAAATTGGACTTGTGGTTAATTTGAAAACTAAATCCGAATGATAGATGACTTTGAGGGATTCGTACACGAGGTGGTATTTTACAGATTAGTGTCAAATATTTCATGCTACCGTTGAATATTCAGTATCACCTGAATTGCTGTCTTTACTGCAATTTGCAAATTAGATGCAAATATTCTGCCTACCACAGGAGGGTAATTTATGTGTGGAGCCTACACAGTACTATCTACATCAAGTCTGAAATAATCTAGGTACTCCACCATTTCCTACAAAAAATTATAATGTGGTAGATCCAACAGAAAGGGACAAAAATATTACAGAAATAGAGAGGAACCAACAGAATTCTGAAGAAATTCGGAGTGTATGTGAAGTGTGGATATTATACGGGAAGAAAAGGAGACGTCAAAGAAGTCAAATAATTCCATGTGTCCTGCCTGCTGACACAAGGACAAAAGGCCGGACACGAGGTGTGTGTATCCTTGCGTGCGTGTTTGCATGTGTGTGTGTGTGTGTATACTGCATGTGCATGCATGTGTTTGTGTATATTTGTGTGTACGCATGTGTGTTTGTATATGTGTGCATTTGTGTGGGTGTGAGTGTGTGTTTACACACCCATGGCACCATCAAGAATAACAGCGTGGCTGTATCTCAGAATGACCTCCAAGCCAGTCGGCAGCTGTGTGGACCTCACAGCCACGTAGGTACACCATCACAGTGGCTGGCACACACAAGGGCGAGCCAAAACCCCCTCCATTCTCAGCCCCCAAACCCTCCTACTGATTCAACCCTCTGTCTCTGTTGCGTCACTTTCTATCACCACAGCAGTACCACTCCTAATAGTGTGACTCACATTCAGCTGTGGCCTCCTATCAGCCGCAGTCCATTTTAGAGTCCAGATTTCAACATAATGGGGAGGGGAAAATTCTCTTAATCTGTCAAATACTTTTTTTGCAACAAAATAAAGGTGAGATTTACTCAACATGTGAACAAAACATGCAAATACGGTGAGTGCACATTTACATTTACATTTAAGTCATTTAGCAGACGCTCTTATCCAGAGCGACTTGCACAAAACATTAGGAACATCCTTCTGCCCTCAGAACAGACTCAATTTGTCGGGCCATGGACTCTACAAGGTGTCGAAAGCGTTCCACAGGGATGCTGGTCCATGTTGACTCCAATGCTTCCCACAGTTGTGTCAAGTTGGTTGGATGTCCTTTGGGTGATGGACCATTCTTGAAACACACGTGAAACTGTTGAGCTTGAAAAATTCAGCAGTATTGCAGTTCTTGTCACACTCAAACCTGTGTGCCTGGCACCTACTACCATACCCCATTCAAAGGCACTTAAATATTTTGACTTGCCCATTCAACCTCTGAATGGCACACATACACACTCAATTGTCTCAAGGCTTAAAGATAATGTTTTACCTGTTTCCTCCCCTTCAGCTACACTGATTCAAGTGGATTTAACAGGTGACATCAATAAGGGATCATAGCTTTCAATTGGATTCACCTGGTCAGTCTATGTCATGGAAAGAGCAGGTGTTCCTAATGTTTTGTACACTCAGTGTAAATATCTGCTTGTCTGCTTGTCTGTCGGTCTGTTGGTCTATCTGTCTGCTTGTCTGTCTGCTTGTCTGTCGGTCTGTTGGTCTATCTGTCTGCTTGTCTGTCTGCTTGTCTGTCTGCTTGTCTGTCTGTTGGTCTGTCTGTCTATCTGTCTGTCTGATGGTCTGTCTCACTGTCTGGAGGTATACCTGGGGACCACAAGGTGGTAGACCTACATTGGAACCTGTTTTGGGAGGTGTGATGGGAACTGGAGCACTGGGATTTGGAATAGCTCCATGCTGAACTGATGATGTCCAAACCAGAGGTCCCGTAAAAGGCCAGTGAAACCCTACCTATAGAGCCAGCCCTAGCCAGTCAGTCAGCCAGCCAGGCCATGTGTGATCAGGGGTTAAATTGAAAGGGAACAGAGTGGAACAGATGGGAGCATACAGTGAGAATTGAAGTGATTCTCTGTTCAAAATGGTCATCGAAATAGCCATCCCTTTTGGGGACAGTTTTATAGCACTTTAAAAAAGAATTCCCAATTGAACCTCTTTGTGTGTCTAGGTGTGTGTGCGCGCGCACACTCACACATGCGCGCCTGTGTACGTTTGCGTGCGTTGTGCACGTGCGCGCAGGTAAGTGTAGACAATCTCAGATATCTCACTATTTTTTAAATGAACTTATTCTCTTTATTTCAACTGTATATAAATCTAATTCCTGGCTCTCATTACCAGGACTTTGATTGTGGAAATAAATAAAAGATATCATCCATGACGATTGGGATATTTCAATTGAGCCTTTATTTGACACACTGAACTTCATCTGACAGTTGTTCCATCTTTGATGTCTTGTTTAAATGTGATCTCCCTACTGATGCTCTGATAGGGTGTTAACTGGGACAGTTCAGCTCTAATTAGGACTCAGATAGATAATTCTACATTGGTGCTATAATTATCATTGGGAGATACAGCACTGGGGCTAGTGGAATGAGTGCGTGTCTGTGTGTGCGCGCGTGTGTCACACAGCAATCACACATTCACACGATAGGCTACATTCCCAGATAGTTCTCTAAATATGGGACAATGGTTATTGATTTCTTATTTGCAATTGATCTTTTTTTTATCTGCACGCTATTATAAATAATCCATAGATTAAAAGTATCTGCTTAGACAGATCCAATCTCATAGCCTACAATAGTCTACTGTAGCTTTTACTTGAACACAATCACGAGCTTCTGCTTATTTCCCAATACAATGCTGCCTCGATGTCTGTCGGTATAACAAGATAATAACCTTGCATAATTACCCCCTTTACGCGGGACTTTGAATTTCTGGTCTTTGCTAGACGCATGCGCAATGCGAGGCATATTGGTCAGTCTCCGAAGCAGCTGTTTTAGGGTTTGAAATTCCAACATGGCAGTGGCTGTGGTCAGTGTTGCCTGCGCTAACTTGGAATGGTTTTAAATCGCAGGCAGCCTCGCTTAACCCACCGCACAGTCATTCATCAGCAAATTCTACCGTGGATCGATGTTGCTCTAACCCCAGAGGTCGACCTGTCGCACATACAGGTAAGCCTTTCCAGAACTAGATTCGAGATGTCCGCAATTAAAGTAGCCGATATTAGGCGAGTCTTGCCTTAGCAGGGCACCTAAGCGCTTTATCCGTAAAGACACCACCACCCTCCGAGACGCAATGAATCATACGGGATTTAAGCATTCACAGTTAAAAACAAGTTTTAGTGGTTTTGCAAATCATTTATCAACGAGTTTGTTCGTTTTAGGATTGTAAAGTAGCGCATTTGCGTTTTGGATTAGTGTCACTTAAAACCGCATGGGTATGTTGTGTTCTTATGTAGGCGATCCAAGGGCTATTGCTCGGTTCGAATGACAGTGCATGTGGGGGGGATGCTGGGCCGATATTTGAATTGTTTCAAAGTAGCCAACTTTTATACATGCATACGGTGATTACAACAAGTATCCCTATGCATCTTATCGTTCGCATGAGCGGATGCAATATCACAGTCCTTGTGACACGCCATCTATTGTTAAAGCACGAGAGTAGCCTATGCTAGAGCTGGTGTATTTTTATTAGGCGAGAGCGATATCACCACATGTAATTTCTCGATAACATAATAACAGTAATCAATGGGCAAATGATCTGGTGTGAACCAAGTGGGTGCACCATCATATGATTCCCCCNTTGATGTCTTGTTTAAATGTGATCTCCCTACTGATGCTCTGATAGGGTGTTAACTGGGACAGTTCAGCTCTAATTAGGACTCAGATAGATAATTCGACATTGGTGCTATAATTATCATTGGGAAATACAGAACTAGGACTAGTGGAATGAGTGCGTGTGTCTGTGTGTGCGCGCGTGTGTCACACAGCAATCACACAATAGGCTACATTCCCAGATTGTTCTCTAAATATGGGACAATGGTTATTGATTTCTTATTTGCAATTGTTTAAAAAAATGATCAGTTCGCAATTACAAATAATCCATAGATTAAAAGTATCTGTTTAGACAGATCCAATCTCATAGCCTACAATAGTCTGCTGTAGCTTTTACTTGAACACAATCACGAGCTTCTGCTTATTTCCCAATACAATGTTGCCTCGATGTCTGTTGGTATAACAAGATAAAAACCTTGCATAATTACCCCTTTACGCGGGACTTTGAATTTCTGGTCTTTACAGCTAGACGCATGCGCATTGTGAGGCATATTGGTCAGTCTCCGAAGCAGCTGTTTTAGGGTTTGAAATTCCAACATGGCAGTGGCTGTGGTCATTGTTGCCTGCGCTAACTTGGAATGGTTTTAAATCCCACGCAGCCTCGCTTAACCCACCGCAAGTCATTCATCAGCAAGCTCTACCGTGGATCGATGTTGCTCTAACCCCAGAGGTCGACCTGTCGCACATACAGGTAAGCCTTTCCAGAACTGGATTCGAGATGTCCGCAATTAAAGTAGCCGATATTAGGCGAGTCTTGCCTTAGCAGGGAACCCAAGCGCTTTATCCGTAAAGACACCACCACCCTCCGAGACGCAATGAATCATAAGGGATTTAAGCATTCACTGTTAAAAACAAGTTGTATTGCTTTTGTAATGCATTTATCAACGAGTTTGTTCGTTTTAGGATCGTAAAGTAGCGCATTTGCGTTTTGGATTAGTGTCACTTAAAACCGCATGGGTATGTTGTGTTCTTATGTAGGCGATCCAATTGCTATTGCTCGGTTCGAATGACAGTGCTTGTGTGTGGGGGGGTGCTGGACCGATATTTGAATAGTTTTAAAGTAGCCAACTTTTATACATGCATACGGTGATTACAACAAGTATCCCTAGGCATCATATCTTTCGCATCAGCGGATGCAATGTCACAGTCCTTGTGACACACCATCTATTGTTAAAGCACGAGAGTAGCCTATGCTAGAGCTGGTGTATTTTATTAGGCGAGAGCGGTATCACCACATGTAACTTTCTCGATAACATAATACAGCAATCAATGCGGAAATGATCTGGTGTGAACCAAGTGACTGCACCATCATATGTTTTGCTCCCGCCTCTACAGCGCTATCCAACTGCGTTTTGCCGACAGGGTCCACTTTCCTTGTACTAGTATGCGTGTAGGTTAGATGGGTATTTAGTAGCCCTGACTAGAACGACTCCCGTTCAACTGAAATGTGCGAGTGGAGAGTAGTGCTTCTAATGTAAAACAACCTTTGGAATTCCTCCTCGTCCAAATTACAATTCCAATGCTTTCCCCTCTTCTTCCCCGTTATTCGCAGCAAGAAATGATCAGTAGCAGCAGCGTCTATGGTAGGTTATTTTTTCCCAATCTTTCATTTGATTAACTGTTGTTATTATTTTTTTTAAATTGTGGTTGTTTTGACCGTGCTTGTTTCCAAGCATGCGTTTTGTGTCCGTTTCTTTAAAAGAATGACAGGAAATATGACTGATGTATGTATGATGAGATATGTTGCATGCGTGCACATTGTTTTGTGAGAGTTTAGCAATGAAGGCCTACATGTTGATTTTCCCATGCTATCATCCTCAGGCTTGTGTCCAAATTAAGACAATTTTTTTTTTTATCATACTCTGTCTAGGCCGAATTGTTGCCACTCTCGGAAAACAAATGATTACTATAGTATACATAATGTAATATTTCTCGCATCAGATGGTCGCCGTGAATGCAAACGGACCCTTGGCGTTTGTCTCTGCTGGCTTTGAATGCACATCATTATGATGCCGATATGTTTTCGGGAATTGCTGCACCCAGAACCCCTTTCACGCGCTGAGCTTGGGCAATAGTAGGCTAACAGGAATGTGTCCCGGGTCCACTTGTTATGTAGGCTATATTCAGAATATATTAGTCTGCGTAAATTATGACGAATATACCGGTAAACGTGTTATACTAATCTTCAAACGTTGTTATTACGGATATACTACTAGTAAATGAGTATAATCAAAATATTAGGAGAATAGACTGCAAGGTTAACTTTTGTTAGTCTCGGGTGTGGCAAACAAACTGTAATGTAATCAAAATATATCAGTAATATATCAGTAATTTGTTTTAATATAATGTTTATCTTATACCAGAAGCCTACCCTACAAATCAGAATTGTAGATAGTAATTGATTATTAACCTCATCAGAAATGGCAAACAGCTGTAATTAAGCAGCTATTAATAGCACATTAAGAGGCCATCTTTGTCACCATTAGCCTTTTATCAACATTGAACACTGAAATATATAGCTTAGTTAGGCTATTAGACACATATTTAAAATTGATAAAAGAATATTGAGATATTTTGCATCAAAACCAAAATATCCTGAATGAGCATGACAATAATTCGACTTCATCCTGAATATGTGAACATAGATTTAGGCCTATCCCATTTCTGGACTGGCTTTGTGGCGTTGATCCGTATGCATCTTACAAACTATTATGCGAGGTGTGCAATTCAAAAGGGACAAGAATGAACTTTTAGGAAGTCACAAAAAAAGAGTGTTTGTTCTTTAGGTAATGTAGTGTAGCATTCATCGCAAGGTAGGCCAGATAGAATGTTATGCACCAAGTCTAATTTGTATTTCTCTGTATGTTCAAGTTAAGCTACCTAGAAATAACAAATAGGACTCAGCCTACTTTCTTCAACATCAACATTTTGTTCATTTGTCATGTTAATTTTGCCACTATGTTTTCACTTGTTGTTTTATACGTTTAGTATAGAGATGAATGTTAATATTAGCCTCTCTCTCTCTCTCTCTCTCTCTCGCTCTCTCTTAGAAACGCATCACAGCTCGGGGTGTAGTTAGTCACATATGTTGGTTGACTGTCCTTTTCCACCTCCTTACTTTACTAATTCATTCATTTCATGTAAATCCACTGTATATTTGCTGAATGATAGAATAGATTTGTTTTCATTAGATTAGCCCACATAATGCAGCTTGTTATAGTGTAGGCCAACGCAGCCAAGAACTTCTCTGGAATAAAGATGAAGAGTGTTTCAGATCAAGATCTTCCGTTGCATTGCAAAAATGTCCCCTTGCTGTAATGCTGTTGCTTGATTCGTTCTGAAATGTATTTTGCTTGGTATATACAGCACATCTGTATTCTGTTTTCGATTCTATTACGCACATCGTGGAGCCTGTTTGCAAATCCAAATATCTCAGTTTGGGCCCCTACAGATGATTGGTCTCTTGTTGCATAAGTCAAGGCAAAAGCCTGTGTGAAAATGTAACACTATTTATTCATTTTTTAAATATCAGCCCAACTATCTGTACTGATATTTACTGGATTTAATTTGGTTATTTCCTAAATAAAGAAGTTGACATTCTACGCTGTTTAGTGTGGTGATGGATAGTTGGTATGCACTGAGCAGTCCCCTAACCGTGTGTTTCTACCCGGTGGTTCTCCTGATAAATTGATAGAGTGAGGGAAGTTGTGGAGGCTACAGGCACAGAGAGTGACTTATACCCCGTGTCATTTATACTGGCTGTTGCTGATGTAATGAGAGTCGTGTGTGTGTGTGTGGGACGGGGGTTGGAGTGTGTGTAGGTGTGTTGTGTGTGTGTGGGACGGGGGGTGGAGTGTGTGTAGGTGTGTTGTGTGTGTGTGTGGGACGGGGGGTGGAGTGTGTGTAGGTGTGTTGTGTGTGTGTGTGTGTGCATTCACTTTCACATAGTATTATAATGTTGTACTAAAGATCTAAACACTAAAGTTCACTATCCACTACACATCCCTACTATATTAGAAACTGAAATTGACAGCACAAATGATTCCCCTCATTGTGTACGTAATGCCTCATTTTATGTCTTTGTCAGAAGCGTCGTAATAGTTACTCAAAGAGATAATGAAGGGGATAGTAGAGATATTAGAGAGGGTTAAAGAAAACGGTCTTCGCAAACAGAGACACTAATATACAACAGTCTCCTCTCGATTACTTTGTTTATCTAGCGAGTGATTTTCTCTCTGACTCAGAGTGAATACAGAGAGCGGTTTGGCGTTAAGGCTAGCTGGACTATTCCCTGTGGGACTAAAGACAGGAATTAGCCTGACAGTTTCAAAACGTCTGTAATGTTTACCATTAAAGAAGCCCTCTCTCTTATTAACGTTCCAAAATGACTCCCTTGCATATACTGCACCCTGGGGAATTACTGCTGTGGAAGATGTATGTAGATGGATTCCTTGTAATGTTAAAGAAAGAGACACTTGTCAGACGCTCTCTCTCTCTCGCAAATATCAGTGGACTTCTCTCGTCTGCCGCTCCTAACAAAGGCCGGCTTCAAATGAGATCTAGGCAGGGTTGTCATCTTTTAGCAAATATGTTAAGTGTTGTCTTTTGTGCTCTCCCGTTTAGCGGAGCGAGGAATGACCCCAAGGGCCTGGCTCCTGCAAATCCCCTCCTCTCTCTCTCTCTCGCGTCCTCGCTTCTCTCCGCTCTCTGTCCCCAAAACTAGTCCTGGACTTGTGGGCAGCTGGCTATGTTTGTCTTTGTGCGTGTCTCTCTGTGTGTGCTGACAACTCTCTCAGTGATCTAAGTTAGAGAGGCACACAGCGCTGGAAACGGGAGCAGCTGTCTGTTGCTACACTGTCTGTGAGACGAAGGGCGTTCGTTCTGCTGCTGCAAAGATGAACGGCCGCCAATCCGTAAATCTTGACATCCAGCCTGCCCCTCCTCGCTCTCCTCCTCACCCCTCCTCCTCTTCCTCCTCCTTCATTTCTTTTGGATCAGTCTGTCAGCTCTGGCTTCTGTTTTAGATGTTTGTGTGTGTTTGGTGTCCTCTGACTGACAGTGTATGGGCAAAGGCATTCTTTTGGAAAGTATGATAGTCCAGAGACAAACGCCTAATCCTTCCTCTAGCCATTTGAACAGTGATCTGTTTGTTCTTCCCCTCCCTCAGACTGTCATCATGCTGTTATCATTCTGAGTGCTGACAGCCCTGTGTCTTGTGGGGGTTTAGGAGAGAAAGAGGTCTCCTGATGTACAGTATCTGGTTTAGCGCAGTAAAACTTTTACTGTATCTGGGCTAAGAGCAGATATACATTGCCTTCAGAAAGTATTCACACCCCTTTACTTTTTCTACCCCATAATGTCAAGGAGGAATTATGTTTTCTGACATTTTTACAAATTAATAAAAAATGAAAAGCTGAAATGCCTTGAGTCAATAAGTATTCAACCCCTTTGCTATGGCAAGCCTAAATAAGTCCAGGAGTAGAAATGTGCTTAAGAAGTCACATAATAAAACAAGCAGACATTTGATACACACTTTGGATGGTGTATCAATATTAGAGGTTGACCTATTATGATTTTTCAACGCCGATACCGATTATTGGAGGACCAGAAATATATATTTGTAATAATGACAATTACAACAATACTGAATGAACAATGAACACTTATATTTTAACTTAATATAATACATAAATAAAATCCATTTAGTCTCAAATAAATAATAAAACATGTTCAATTTGGTTTAAATAATGCAAAAACACAGTTTTGGAGAAGAAAGTAAAAGTGCAATATGTGCCATGTAAAAAAGCTAACGTTTTAAGTTCCTTGCTCAGAACATGAGAACATATGAAAGCTGGTGGTTCCTTTTAACATGAGTCTTCAATATTCCCAGTTAATACGTTTTAGGTTGTAGTTATTGTAGGAATTATTGGACTATTTTTCTCTATACAATTTGTATTTCATAGACCTTTGACTATTGGATGTTCTAATAGGCACTATAGTATTGCCAGCCTAATCTCGGGATTGATAGGCTTGAAGTCATAAACAGCGCTGTTCTTCAAGCATTGCGAAAAGCTGCTGGCAAACGGAGGAAAGTGTGGTTTGAATGAATGCTTACGAGCATGCTGCTGCCTACCACTGCTCAGTCAGACTGCTCTATCAAATGTCAAATCATAGATTTAATTATAATATAATGAATGCAGAAATACGAGCCTTAGGTCATTAATATGGTCAAATCCGGAAACTATCATTTCGAAAACAAAACTTTTATCTTTTCAGTGAAATACAGAACCGTTCCGTATTTTATCGAATGGGTGGCAACCCTAAGTCTAAATATTGCTGTTACATTGCACAACCTTCAATTTTATGTCATAATTATGTAAAATTCTGGCAAATTAATTACGGGCTTTGTTAGGAAGAAATGGTCTTCACACAGTTTGCAACGWYCCAGGCTACACAAACTGCTGCATATACCCTGACTCTGCTTACACTGAACGCAAGAGAAGTGACACAATTTCAGGCAAGGCATTGATTATATGCAACGCAGGACAAGCTAGTTAAACTAGTAATATCATCAACCATGTGTAGTTAACTAGTGATTATGTTAAGATTGATTGTTTTTATAAGATAACTTTAATGCTAGCTAGCAACTTACCATGGCTCCTTGCTGCCTGCACTCGTGTAACAGGTGGTCAGCCTGCCACGCAGTCTCCTCGTGGATTGCAATAAAATCGGCTATAATCGGCGTCCAAAAATGCTGATTACGATTGTTATGAAAATTTGAAATCGGCCCTAATTAATCGMCCATTCCGATTAATTGGTTGACTTCTAATCAATATACCCAGTCACTACAAAGATACAGCTGTCCTTCCAAACTCAGTTGTCGGAGAGGAAGGAAACTGCTCAGGAATTTCACCATGAGGCCAATGGTGATTTTAAAATAGTTACAGAGTTGAATGGCTGTTATAGGAGAAAACTAAGGATGGATCAACAACATTGTATTTACTCAACAACCCCAACCTAATTGACAGAGTGAAAAGAAGGAAGCGTGTGCAGAATAGAAATATTCCAAAACATGCATCCTGTTTGCAATAAGGCTCTAAAGTAATGCTGCAAAAAAATGTGGCAAAGAAATTAATTTTTGGTGTTAATACAACACATTACTGAGTACACTCTCCATATTTTCAAGCATAGTGGTGGCTGCATCATGTTATGGGTATGCTTGTAATCGTTAAGGACTGTGGAGTTTTTCAGGATAAAAAATAAATGGAATGGAGCTACGCACAGGCAAAGTTCTAGAGGAAAACCTGGTTGTCTGCTTTCCACCAGACATTGAGAGATGAATTCACCTTTCAGAAGGACYATAACCTAAAACTCAAGGCCAAATCMACACTGGAGTTGCTTACCAAGATAACAGTGGATATTCCTGAGGGCCCAAGTTACAGTTCTGACTTAAATCTACTTGACAATCAATGGCAAGACCTAAAAATGGTTGTCTAGCAATGACCAACAACCAATTTGACAGAGCTTGAATCATTTTGAAAAGAATAATGGGCAAATGCTGCACAATCCAGTTGTGCAAAGCTCTTAGACTTAACTATAAAGATTCACAACTGTAATCTTTGCAGGTGCTTATACAAAGTATTGACTCAGGGGTGTGAATACTTATGTAAATCAGACATTTATTAAATTAAATTTTCAATACATTTGCAAAAAAATGTCTAAACATGTTTTCACTTTGTCATTATGGGGTATTGTGTATAAATGAAAATAAATACATGTAATACATTTTGAATTCAAGCTGTTACACAACAGAATGTGGAATAAGTCAAGAGGTATGAATACTTTCTGAAGGCACAGTACTTTAGGTATCACCATATACCCAGTAATAAGGGGAGGGATGTCTTTTTTGTATGTATGGATGTTTTCATTATGGTGACGATAGTCAGCACTTTGTATTCATTTAGTATTTTGAGTATGCTATTTTGAGTGGGCCCCATTATTGTAAAATCTATTATAATTATATATTTTTAACGTAAAATACATTCAACATGTTCGCATGGTGGTGGATCCATTACAAGTGTGTTTCAGGGAGTTTTTTTCCTGACGTTGTAATTGTGTATGGTGCAGAAAGACAAGTGTGAGAGTCCAGCTGTGTGTTGAGATTTGTGGTCGTAAATTAGTGGACAAGTAAAGGAATCAGTGTGTGGCCTGTAAGGAGAAGCAGTGTCAGACAACAGTCCACTAGTGACCATCTACCGTTTAAAACACTTTACCCATCATGCAACTATACTCGTCTGTGAACACTGAGACAGACAGCACACATCTCGGGAACATCACACTGTTTCTTCATCCAGAGTTCAGCTGAATTCACCTTGGTGTGAATACAGGAATTAAAAGAATATCTTCCCTGTGCATGGCAAGTGCTCAAAGTGTTTGAAGTTCACCTGTTTTTTGATGTAATGCACCATTTTCATAGGTTTAATCAAATCGAAGCTATGGATTTTTTCCCCCTCGCTTTTTTTCACTGCACATTTGGAATTTTAATCAGTAATTTCTCACCCCGCGTGGCTTCTCTCCTGCTCAATCTCTCCATACTACCCATCGCTAAGATTCTCTCTTAGATATTAACACATTCTACCGAGATGATGGGAAAAGTTAAATATGCTAAAGACTTATTAAAGCCAACGTCCCGCTACCGGATATTCGGCTTCGTTAGATCCACAATAGACCACGGCTTATCCTGTACATTGTATTTTCAAATGAGACCTTCTGCAATTCTAATTAAGTTATTGATATGGACATCTGAGTTAAACGGTGCATTGATATGCGAAGCGGCCTCGCGTTCATTTGCCTGATGAGGGAACCAGTTATTAAACGATGACTGCTTTTTTCAGGGCTGCTGGGGGGAGAGAGAAAGACAGCAGCAGAGAGAGAGAGAGAGAGAGAGAGAGAGAGAGAGAGAATTGAGTCATCTCTCATCTGCCTGTGATCTGATCCTATATCTTACTCTGTGCGTCTCGGCTGGTGTACAGCTTGATTAGGCAGACCATCATTGGAGAATCGCGCAATTTCTCTCTCTCTCTTTCTCTTGTCAGCCGCGGTCAAGTAAGTCCCTGCCTGGCATATTTATTCACCCAGCCCCTCTCTCCGCAGAGCTGTGTGTGTGTGTGTGTGTGACAGCTTGGCAGGTTGCCAGGGGGTGGCACAAAGGACCTTG